>NW_027443918.1:30000-32655 GCF_048569485.1 Anomaloglossus baeobatrachus | reverse complement strand
TCCAAGACGTCAGAAATAAAATATAAAGAGGCTCCCAACAGACCGGAATTACAAGAGATGCTCCACAACTTCTACAGCTACAAGTACAAGTCAAACCCAGAAGGAGTGAATCAAGCTGCAAAAGACCTCAACAAAATATTCCACACCATGGCCAAATTGTCCGACCTCAAACAAGTCAACTACAAGAGGCCAAAAGAAAAGCAGATCAATGGTTGGTTTGACAAAGAGTGTAAAGCCGTTCGAAAGACCCTGAGAACAGCCTCAAACAATAAACACAGAGACCCCAACAACCCAGACCTGAGGGAAGCCTATGACACCATACAAAAGCAGTACAAAACCATCCTCAGGAGGAAGAAGCAGAGCTACATCTCTACCAAACTTAGCCAACTCCAAGACGCCCTCCAAGACAACTCCTTCTGGGAAATATGGAGCCACATGGACACAAAGAGCAAGAAAAAGACTGATACCCATATCCAAAATGGCAACATCTGGCTCCAGTACTTCAGAGACCTCTACAAAGACATCCCAAAAGAAGGACTAAGCCAAGAGCAGGAAAACATAACATCAAAACTAAAGGCAATGGAAGAGAAAATCAAAAACTTCCAAAACCCACTGGACACACCAATTACATTACAGGAAGTTGCAGAGAAAATCACTTCCATAAAGTGTAAAAAATCTAGTGGTCTGGATGGAATCCCCCCAGAGATGTTGAAGTACAGCCCACCAGAAATTCAAGCTGCAATGGTTAAACTGTTCAACATTGTGCTGAGTGCTGGCTACTTCCCTCGTACCTGGAACCAAGGACTCATTACACCGATCCACAAGAGTGGGGACAGGTATGACCCTGCCAACTACAGAGGCATATGTGTCAGCAGTAACTTGGGAAAACTGTTCAACAGCATCCTAAACAAAAGGATCATCAGTTTCCTTACCGAGCACAATGTCCTGAGCAAAAGCCAAGCAGGGTTCGTGCCAAACCACCGCACCACGGACCACATCTACACCCTGCACAGTCTCATTCAGAGCCACGTCCACAATACAAAGCATGGGAAGATATACGCCTGCTTTGTAGACTTTAAAAAGGCCTTTGACTCAGTGTGGCACCCGGGCTTGTTCTTAAAAATGCTGGAAAGCGGAATAGGAGGAAAGACCTACGATGTCATCAAAAGCTCCTACACCGAGAACCTCTGCAGCGTGAGTGTGAACGGTAGAAGAACGGCTTATTTCCAGCAGAGCCGAGGAGTCAGACAGGGCTGCAGCCTAAGTCCAACGCTCTTCAATATTTACATCAATGAGCTGGCTGCTGCTCTGGAATCTTCACCTGCTCCAGGTCTCACACTCCATGACGCCCAGGTGAAATTCTTGCTCTATGCAGATGACCTACTGCTGGTGTCACCAACCGAGAAAGGTCTCCAAGACAACCTACAAATTTTGGAGAAATTCAGCTCCACATGGGCACTACCGATCAATCTAAAGAAAACCAACATCATGGTGTTCCAGAAGAGAAAAAGAAGATTTGACCAGCATCCTTCATTTGTCGTAAACGGCTGCACTCTAACAGGAACAGACAAATACACCTACTTGGGCCTGGAAATTCACCAGTCAGGGAGCTTTAAACAAGCCATAGAGACCCTGAAAAACAAGGCCTGCAAAACCTTTTATGCCATCCGAAGGAAATTGTATCATCTGAAGCCACCAGTGAGGGTCTGGCTAAAAATCTTCGATTCCATCATTGCCCCAATCCTCCTGTATGGCAGCGAAGTCTGGGGCCCTCACACTTACCCAGATTGGTCAAGGTGGGATTCCAGCCCAACAGAAATATTCCACCTGGAATTCTGTAAGCACCTTCTCCAGGTCCATCGAAGCACCTCCAACAGCGCCTGTCGAGCTGAGCTGGGCAGATTCCCTCTACACCTAGCAGCTCTGAAGAGGTCACTATCATTTCAGGCTCACCTACAGAGTAGCAATCCAAGCTCCCATCACCACAAAGCTCTGATACATATACGTGGGCCAGATGAACCAGGACCCCTGGCACAGCTCTCCCAAACCCAACTGGACAAAATAACCAATCACAGCAGCCTGACAAGAACCAGAATCAGGAAGATGGTAGACGAGGGCCAGGAGAGGTATGTCAGTGACTGGAGGACCGACATCAACACCTCACAGAAACTGACCACGTACCAGAGTCTACAGAGAGACTACAGACTGGCCCCGTATCTGGAGAAAATCCCGGACCCCAGAGACCGCAGGACCCTGAGCCGATATAGACTCAGTGCCCACAGTCTAGCCATCGAATCCGGTCGACACAAGCAGAGCTACAAGCCAAGGGAGGACAGACTGTGCCAACACTGTGACCTGGAGGCCCTGGAGGATGAAACCCACTTCCTGCTACACTGCACCAAGTACTCAGCAGTGAGGGACACTCACTTCAGGAGACTCTCCCATCTCTTCCCGGATTTCAGCTCCATGAAGGAGGAAGAGAAAATATATATCCTGCTGGGGGAAGAAGAGAGCGCAGTGGAGATAGCAGCGCGGTATGTGAGCGAATGTCATAGACTTCGAGAAAGAGAACTATGATAAGCCATGGACTTCCATAGCCCCCCATCCCAGATGTGGCCCCCCAATCCCCACCCTGGATATGCCCCATCCACCGTT
>NW_027443918.1:20000-25000 GCF_048569485.1 Anomaloglossus baeobatrachus | reverse complement strand
CTTCTATGGCAGAAGCTTAGTAAGTTTCACGTTTATACCTTTTATTTTAATGTAACTGTTATGCCGTAATGTGTATTGTTCCCTTTTGTAAATTCTTGTATATTCTTTAAACACTGCCTATTTACGGATTAAATATATAAAAATTTAAGAGTTTCTTTCCTTATGCTTTATATACGAATCCAAAACCCCGAAGGGCCTTATGCTATCTGAAACGGGTCCCCAGCTACCTGTAGAAAGTCTGGGTGGTGGCAGCGTAATTGTTATTGCATAGAATTATTGGAGTGCTATCATTAAGGGTACCGAGGTATATAAATATTCCATTAGCAGGAATCAGAGATATACATTTACCCTTGCTGTGAGACCTCCAATATTTGGCATTATCAGCTCAGCAGCCTCATCTTATGCATTGTCCTGCAGTACCAAAAGTGGCCTGCAGACAAGGGGGGCGCTAGAGAGTAGTCGTGTGTAACGAATCAGTGAACAGCTGCGGATTTCTGAGGGACTTCCCCGGCTGTTCGTGACAAATTGGTGGCAAGCGGTGGGATATATAAAGCATTAGTGATCTGGTTTGAGCAATCATCCCTTTCACTAAAAACTTGCAAAAGTTTTGAGGATCGAACTCAGTGTTTAAATATACCTGGAACAATACTGTACGTGTAGCAGTTACCCCCTCCCCTTCTCTCTTGTTTTCTATCCTATCTTTTATTTGGCAATTATGGAGGCTGTGTCAGAAGCCTGGTACAATCAGCAGAAGAAGGAAGTTCTTTCTGCACTCTGCAGATCCAAGTTGATTGATGGCCATGGCAAAACGAGGCAGGACCTCATTAAAGAACTTTTACAATGGGACGCAGAGCACGTTCATTCCCCCAGGGCTGAAGAAGGGGAGGCAAGCCAAGCCCAGGATGGGACTGCTGCAGAATCCCCACCATCAACTGCGAGCCAGAGCAGTGACCAGGGCAACATGGACTCCTACCTGCAAATGGCCCTACAACAGTTCACTGCCGAGGACCGGCAGGGACGGCTGGACCTCATTCAGCAATATCGAGAGGCTGAGAGAGCCGAGCGCCAGGCCCAGGCTGAGAGAGCTGAGCGCCAGGCTCAGGCTGAGAGAGCCGAGCGAGAGGCTGAGCGAGCCGAGCGAGAGCGCCAAGCCCAGAGAGACCATGAATTGAATGTCCTCAAAGCCCGGCAGCAGACATCTTCCTCACTAAACGGTGAGTCCAATAATGCCAGCAGCTTTAAGCCCCGACCGGAGCACTTTCCTGTGATGGAAAAGGACGGGAATTTGGACAGCTTTCTGACGGGATTTGAAAAGACTTGCTTGCAGTACCAGTTGCCCTCAACACAATGGGCACAATACTTAACCCCAGGGCTGCGAGGCAAGGCCCTGGACGCGTTTGCCAGTCTCCCTCAAGAGCAGAGTGGAGACTATGGGGCCATAAAGCAGGCCCTAGTACGGAAGTATCAGCTGACTCCGGAGGTGTACCGAAAAAAATTCCGGACCCTCCAGCTCGGACCTCATGACAGCTACAGCGATTTGGAGGGTGGGCTCCAGCGCACCTTTGACCAGTGGATCCAAGGACTGTCCGTTACAACCTTTGAGGAGTTAAAGGACCTCATGGTGAAGGACCAACTCCTACATGTCTGTCCTGTGGAGGTTCGACAGTTTGTTATGGACCGAGAGCCCAAGGAGGCCTCAAAAGCAGCCCAGATTGCCGACGCCTATGTGGCCAACCGTGCATCGGAGGTGCGGAAGCCGTCCACCACTAGCTGGAAAGGGGGTAAGATGACAACTACAACCACCCCTGCCCCTACCAGCCGACCTCCCGTAGGTCCTGTTTCATCCACCAGTGCCCGGCCCACCTCTGACACTCGCAGGTGTTTTTCCTGCAACCTGCCTGGACACCTCAGCTCTGGTTGCCCAGAGAGGCAGAAGAGGAACCCCACATCCAAGGCCCAAGGGCCCACTGGAACTGTCCTTTTGGCAAGGAAGGCGGGTGGTAGGGCCTGCGAAAACCTACACCCCGTCACCGTAGGCGGAACCCCCACTGTGGGGCTCAAGGACACTGGGGCCGACAGAACACTGGTCCGCCCTGAACTGGTACCCCCTGAAAACTTTATCCCGGGAAAACTCCTGACTGTCGCCTTGGCGGGGGGTGTCCACCACTCCTTCCCAATGGCCCTGATTCCCCTCGACTGGGGTGCTGGGAGAGGGTTGAGGGAAGTGGGGGTGGATGAACATCTACCAACCAATGTTTTATTGGGGACTGATCTGGGGCGATTAGTTGCACAATTTCTCCCTGATGATCCTCCCGAATCCAAAAAGTCAGGTGATACAAATGTTGTTGATCAGTCATGTGATGCAAATGTTGTTAAATCATGTGATGCAAATGTTGTTGATAAGTCATGCGACCCGAATGCGGATATCCAGAACGTGATTACAAATGTTGTGCATGGTAATAAAGTGGAGGTTTGTACAGGGGAACTCAGCCATGCCACGCGGCAGGGTGACGTGGCTGAGGACGACCCCAAGGTAGCAAGTGTCTGTACCGACAGAGATGGAGGAAGACATGAGAACCACGAGGACAGTGGTCAAATGCAACTGAGCAGTGTCACAGCGGACAGTGACACAGCCAGTAGTACCTGTCAGGCTGATGGGGAAGAGTGGTTATTCCCCGGGGAGACAGCCTTCATCGGTGCTGTCACCCGCAGTCAGAGTGCCCAGAACGCAAATGAAACCTTGCCTTCTGACACCTCTTCACCCAGAGGGATAACGGAACTGGTTACGGACCCAGAGCAGGTCCCAGAGGGTCCCGGTGAGGTTGGAACCTTAACGTCACTTTTGGCTGCCTCTAGCCAAGAGTTCCAGGTGGCTCTACGAACTGATGCCAGTCTAGAGACGTTAAGGGACCTCGCCGAGAAGCCCTCCTCAGAGACCGATAAGGAGAGGGTATTCTGGGACCAGGGAAAGTTGTACCGGGAGACAATTCCCTGTAACCCCCAACAAGAGTGGCTGAAGGAAAGACAGCTGGTGGTGCCTCACCGCTTTAGGAGTGAGTTGCTGCGGATTGCCCATGAGATCCCACTCGCCGGACACTTGGGGGTTAGCAAAACCAAGGCCCGGCTGTCTCACCACTTCTATTGGCCCAAAATGGGGACAGATGTTGCCAACTACTGCCGCTCCTGTATCACATGTCAAAGAGTGGGAAAGTCAGGGCCTGCTCCCAAAGCTCCCCTGATCTCTTTGCCGGTGATAGAGGAGCCTTTCCAGAGGGTCGCTGTGGACATTGTCGGGCCTCTGGCCGTCCCCAGCAGCTCTGGAAAACGGTTCGTCCTTACTGTGGTAGACTATGCTACCCGGTATCCGGAGGCAGTGGCTCTGTCCTCAGTTAGAGCCGATAAGGTGGCAGATGCCCTCTTGACCATATTCTCCCGAGTAGGATTTCCCAGGGAGATGCTTACCGACCAGGGGACTCAGTTCATGTCTCGTCTAATGGAGGCTCTCTGTAAGAAAATGCAGGTGCGGCATCTGATATCAAGCGCTTATCACCCACAGACCAATGGTTTGTGTGAGCGATTTAATGGTACACTTAAGCAGATGCTTAAGATGCTGGTTGAGTCACATGGACGCGACTGGGAGCGGTATCTCTCACACCTGCTGTTTGCCTACAGAGAGGTACCACAGGCCTCAACGGGGTTTTCCCCCTTCGAGCTCCTGTATGGCAGACGAGTCCGGGGGCCTCTTGGTCTGGTAAGGGAATCCTGGGAAGAGGAACTGAATTCCCCAGAAGTGTCCGTTGTGGAGTATGTCATTCGGCTCCGTGACAAAATGCAGTCAATGACGCAGATGGTGCATGAGAATATGGCGCAAGCCCAGGCCAGCCAGAAGCGATGGTACGACCAACACGCTCGAGAGCGGGTGTATGAAGTGGGTCAGAAGGTGTGGGTCCTAGTCCCAATGACCCAGAACAAGCTTCAGGCGGCCTGGGAGGGTCCATACCTGGTGCATCAGCGCCTCAATGACGTAAACTATGTGGTCACCATCGACCATGCCAGGAAGAGGCAAAAGGTCTTCCATGTCAACATGATGAAAGCTCATCATGACAGGGAAGCCTTTGCTCTTCCTGTGTGTAGTCTTCCCGAGGAAGGCGAAAGTGAAGTCTTGGTGGACTTGCTCGCCTCAGCCCGGGATGGAGGGTCTATCGAGGAGGCGGCATTCAACCCACAGCTATCCTTGGACCAAAAGTCCCAGCTGCGGGAGGTATTCCGGCCCTACCTGATGACCTTCACGAATGTCCCAGGGAAGACATCCCTAGCCACCCACCAGGTGGACACAGGGAGTCATTCCCCAGTTCGTCAACCCCCATACCGTGTCTCCCTAGAGGTACAAAAGGACATAAAAAGGGAGATCGATGAAATGCTAGTCCTGGGAGTGATCCAGAGGTCCAAAAGTGCATGGGCCTCGCCTGTAGTCTTGGTTCCCAAAAAGGACCGGACAACCCGGTTTTGTGTGGACTACAGGAGGCTAAATGCAATCACAGCACCCGATGCGTACCCAATGCCACGCATCGACGAGTTACTGGATTGCTTAGCCGGGGCCCAGTACCTGACCATCATGGACCTGAGTCGAGGGTACTGGCAGATTCCTATGTCCAAGGAAGCACAGGAAAGGTCCGCCTTCATCACCCCATTCGGGCTGTATGAATCCCTTGTCATGCCCTTTGGCATGAGAAATGCTCCTGCCACTTTCCAGCGATTGGTCGACCAGCTGCTCGAGGGACTAGGAGGGTTTGCAGTAGCTTACCTGGATGACATTGCCATCTTTAGTCCCACTTGGGAGGAACACCTGGGGCACCTGGAACAGGTGCTCAGGCGGATCCAAAGCGCTGGTCTGACTATAAAGCCAGGGAAGTGTCAGATCGGCATGACTGAGGTACAGTACCTTGGACACAGAGTGGGTGGCGGGACCCTGAAACCAGAGCCAGGGAAGGTTGATGCCA
>NW_027443918.1:0-5000 GCF_048569485.1 Anomaloglossus baeobatrachus | reverse complement strand
CCGAGGACCGGCAGGGACGGCTGGACCTCATTCAGCAATATCGAGAGGCTGAGAGAGCCGAGCGCCAGGCCCAGGCTGAGAGAGCTGAGCGCCAGGCTCAGGCTGAGAGAGCCGAGCGAGAGGCTGAGCGAGCCGAGCGAGAGCGCCAAGCCCAGAGAGACCATGAATTGAATGTCCTCAAAGCCCGGCAGCAGACATCTTCCTCACTAAACGGTGAGTCCAATAATGCCAGCAGCTTTAAGCCCCGACCGGAGCACTTTCCTGTGATGGAAAAGGACGGGAATTTGGACAGCTTTCTGACGGGATTTGAAAAGACTTGCTTGCAGTACCAGTTGCCCTCAACACAATGGGCACAATACTTAACCCCAGGGCTGCGAGGCAAGGCCCTGGACGCGTTTGCCAGTCTCCCTCAAGAGCAGAGTGGAGACTATGGGGCCATAAAGCAGGCCCTAGTACGGAAGTATCAGCTGACTCCAGAGGTGTACCGAAAAAAATTCCGGACCCTCCAGCTCGGACCTCATGACAGCTACAGCGATTTGGAGGGTGGGCTCCAGCGCACCTTTGACCAGTGGATCCAAGGACTGTCCGTTACAACCTTTGAGGAGTTAAAGGACCTCATGGTGAAGGACCAACTCCTACATGTCTGTCCTGTGGAGGTTCGACAGTTTGTTATGGACCGAGAGCCCAAGGAGGCCTCAAAAGCAGCCCAGATTGCCGACGCCTATGTGGCCAACCGTGCATCGGAGGTGCGGAAGCCGTCCACCACTAGCTGGAAAGGGGGTAAGATGACAACTACAACCACCCCTGCCCCTACCAGCCGACCTCCCGTAGGTCCTGTTTCATCCACCAGTGCCCGGCCCACCTCTGACACTCGCAGGTGTTTTTCCTGCAACCTGCCTGGACACCTCAGCTCTGGTTGCCCAGAGAGGCAGAAGAGGAACCCCACATCCAAGGCCCAAGGGCCCACTGGAACTGTCCTTTTGGCAAGGAAGGCGGGTGGTAGGGCCTGCGAAAACCTACACCCCGTCACCGTAGGCGGAACCCCCACTGTGGGGCTCAAGGACACTGGGGCCGACAGAACACTGGTCCGCCCTGAACTGGTACCCCCTGAAAACTTTATCCCGGGAAAACTCCTGACTGTCGCCTTGGCGGGGGGTGTCCACCACTCCTTCCCAATGGCCCTGATTCCCCTCGACTGGGGTGCTGGGAGAGGGTTGAGGGAAGTGGGGGTGGATGAACATCTACCAACCAATGTTTTATTGGGGACTGATCTGGGGCGATTAGTTGCACAATTTCTCCCTGATGATCCTCCCGAATCCAAAAAGTCAGGTGATACAAATGTTGTTGATCAGTCATGTGATGCAAATGTTGTTAAATCATGTGATGCAAATGTTGTTGATAAGTCATGCGACCCGAATGCGGATATCCAGAACGTAATTACAAATGTTGTGCATGGTAATAATGTGGAGATTTGTACAGGGGAACTCAGCCATGCCACGCGGCAGGGTGACGTGGCTGAGGACGACCCCAAGGTAGCAAGTGTCTGTACCGACAGAGATGGAGGCAGACATGAGAACCACGAGGACAGTGGCCAAATGCAGCTGAGCAGTGTCACAGCGGACAGTGACACAGCCAGTAGTACCTGTCAGGCTGATGGGGAAGAGTGGTTATTCCCCGGGGAGACAGCCTTCATCGGTGCTGTCACCCGCAGTCAGAGTGCCCAGAACGCAAATGAAACCCTGCCTTCTGACACCTCTTCACCCAGAGGGATAACGGAACTGGTGATGGACCCAGAGCAGGTCCCAGAGGGTCCCGGTGAGGTTGGAACCTTAACGTCACTTTTGGCTGCCTCTAGCCAAGAGTTTCAGGTGGCTCTACGAACTGATGCCAGTCTAGAGACGTTAAGGGACCTCGCAGAGAAGCCCTTCTCCGAGACCGATAAGGAGAGGGTATTCTGGGACCAGGGAAAGTTGTACCGGGAGACAATTCCCTGTAACCCCCAACAAGAGTGGCTGAAGGAAAAACAGCTGGTGGTGCCTCACCGCTTTAGGAGTGAGTTGCTGCGGATTGCCCATGAGATCCCACTCGCCGGACACTTGGGGGTTAGCAAAACCAAGGCCCGGCTGTCTCACCACTTCTATTGGCCCAAAATGGGGACAGATGTTGCCAACTACTGCCGCTCCTGTATCACATGTCAAAGAGTGGGAAAGTCAGGGCCTGCTCCCAAAGCTCCCCTGATCTCTTTGCCGGTGATAGAGGAGCCTTTCCAGAGGGTCGCTGTGGACATTGTCGGGCCTCTGGCCGTCCCCAGCAGCTCTGGAAAACGGTTCGTCCTTACTGTGGTAGACTATGCTACCCGGTATCCGGAGGCAGTGGCTCTGTCCTCAGTTAGAGCCGATAAGGTGGCAGATGCCCTCTTGACCATATTCTCCCGAGTAGGATTTCCCAGGGAGATGCTTACCGACCAGGGGACTCAGTTCATGTCTCGTCTAATGGAGGCTCTCTGTAAGAAAATGCAGGTGCGGCATCTGATATCAAGCGCTTATCACCCACAGACCAATGGTTTGTGTGAGCGATTTAATGGTACACTTAAGCAGATGCTTAAGATGCTGGTTGAGTCACATGGACGCGACTGGGAGCGGTATCTCTCACACCTGCTGTTTGCCTACAGAGAGGTACCACAGGCCTCAACGGGGTTTTCCCCCTTCGAGCTCCTGTATGGCAGACGAGTCCGGGGGCCTCTTGGTCTGGTAAGGGAATCCTGGGAAGAGGAACTGAATTCCCCAGAAGTGTCCGTTGTGGAGTATGTCATTCGGCTCCGTGACAAAATGCAGTCAATGACGCAGATGGTGCATGAGAATATGGCGCAAGCCCAGGCCAGCCAGAAGCGATGGTACGACCAACACGCTCGAGAGCGGGTGTATGAAGTGGGTCAGAAGGTGTGGGTCCTGGTCCCAATGACCCAGAACAAGCTTCAGGCGGCCTGGGAGGGTCCATACCTGGTGCATCAGCGCCTCAATGACGTAAACTATGTGGTCACCATCGACCATGCCAGGAAGAGGCAAAAGGTCTTCCATGTCAACATGATGAAAGCTCATCATGACAGGGAAGCCTTTGCTCTTCCTGTGTGTAGTCTTCCCGAGGAAGGCGAAAGTGAAGTCTTGGTGGACTTGCTCGCCTCAGCCCGGGATGGAGGGTCTATCGAGGAGGCGGCATTCAACCCACAGCTATCCTTGGACCAAAAGTCCCAGCTGCGGGAGGTATTCCGGCCCTACCTGATGACCTTCACGAATGTCCCAGGGAAGACATCCCTAGCCACCCACCAGGTGGACACAGGGAGTCATTCCCCAGTTCGTCAACCCCCATACCGTGTCTCCCTAGAGGTACAAAAGGACATAAAAAGGGAGATCGATGAAATGCTAGTCCTGGGAGTGATCCAGAGGTCCAAAAGTGCATGGGCCTCGCCTGTAGTCTTGGTTCCCAAAAAGGACCGGACAACCCGGTTTTGTGTGGACTACAGGAGGCTAAATGCAATCACAGCACCCGATGCGTACCCAATGCCACGCATCGACGAGTTACTGGATTGCTTAGCCGGGGCCCAGTACCTGACCATCATGGACCTGAGTCGAGGGTACTGGCAGATTCCTATGTCCAAGGAAGCACAGGAAAGGTCCGCCTTCATCACCCCATTCGGGCTGTATGAATCCCTTGTCATGCCCTTTGGCATGAGAAATGCTCCTGCCACTTTCCAGCGATTGGTCGACCAGCTGCTCGAGGGACTAGGAGGGTTTGCAGTAGCTTACCTGGATGACATTGCCATCTTTAGTCCCACTTGGGAGGAACACCTGGGGCACCTGGAGCAGGTGCTCAGGCGGATCCAAAGCGCTGGTCTGACTATAAAGCCAGGGAAGTGTCAGATCGGCATGACTGAGGTACAGTACCTTGGACACAGAGTGGGTGGCGGGACCCTGAAACCAGAGCCAGGGAAGGTTGATGCCATCACCTCCTGGCCTACCCCCAAGTCAAAGAAGCAGGTGATGTCCTTCTTGGGTACGGCAGGGTACTATAGGAAGTTCGTTCCTAACTATAGTGCTCTTGCTAAGCCGTTGACGGACCTCACCAAAAAGAAGCTACCGCAAGTAGTCACCTGGACAGATGACTGTGAACGGTCCTTCAGGGCACTAAAAGCTGCCCTCGCCAGTTCCCCAATCCTACAAGCTCCGGACTTCACCCGACGGTTCATAGTTCAGACAGATGCCAGTGCGTTTGGCCTTGGTGCAGTACTCAGCCAGGTAAATGGGAAGGGAGAAGAGCATCCGGTGATGTTTCTCAGCCGCAAGCTCTTATCCCGGGAAGTGGCCTACGCCACTGTGGAGAAGGAGTGCCTCTCTATAGTGTGGGCCCTGCGGAAACTGCAGCCCTACCTATATGGACGCAACTTCACCATAGTGACAGACCACAACCCCTCTCAGCTGGCTACATCGGGTGGCCGGCGACAATGGTAAGCTACTGCGGTGGAGCTTGGCACTACAGCAGTATGACTTTACCATTCAACACAGGAAGGGTGTTGAGCATGGCAACGCTGATGGGCTGTCCCGGCAGGGGGATGCCAGCGAGGTAGGCTTAGGAGACGATTGGCAAATCAATCTCCCATGCTACCTCAAAAAGGGGGAGGTGTCATGTAGAGCTGTGGAAGGGACTTCCTCCCCCTCTTCTTCACCAGCCACAGGTCGTCATGGCGATTATCTGATTGGCCTGGAAGCTTAAGGTATTTATGACTTTGGGTGATGGTAGAAGAAAAGCCAAAAGCTGCAGAGAAAGACAATTCTTTGTAATATTGGCGGGAAAACTCCCAAAGCAGGTTTTGAAGTGCGACTTTAATGCTAGAAAGATGAAAAACACATTGCCAGAATCCCTGCGTCGTGCGGAACCCAGCGCACCGTCTCACCTGACGAGGAGATCGACGGAATCACGACAAATTAGTATTGGCCAGTAAAAAT
>NW_027443917.1:0-32659 GCF_048569485.1 Anomaloglossus baeobatrachus | reverse complement strand
CCCACGCTGAGTGACTGCACCTAATCACAGCAGCCGGTGGGCGTGTCTATACTGTGCAGTAAAATAAATAAATTTAAAAAACCGGCGTGCGGTCCCCCCCCATTTTAATACCAGCCAGATAAAGCCATACGGCTGAAGGCTGGTATTCTCGTTATGGGGAGCCCCCCAGCCTAACAATATCAGTCAGCAGCCGCCCAGAACTGCCGCATACATTATATGCGACAGTTCTGGTACTGTACCCGGCTCTTCCCGATTTGCCCTGGTGTGTTGGCAAATCGGGGTAATAAGGAGTTATTGGCAGCCCATAGCTGCCAATAAGTCCTAGATTAATCATGTCAGGCGTCTCCCCGAGATACCTTCCATGATTAATCTGTAAATTACTGTAAATAAACACACACACCCGAACAATCCTTTATTAGAAAAAAAAAAAACACTAACAAATTGCCTTGTTCACCACTTTAATAAGCCCGAAAAAGCCCTCCATGTCCGGCGTAATCCAGGATGCTCCAGCGTCGCATCCAGCTCTGCTGCATGGAGGTGACCGGAGCTGCAGAAGACACCGCCGCTCCTGTCACCTCCACGCAGCTAATGAAGGCAATAGCGCGATCAGCTGAGCTGTCACTGAGGTTACTCGCGGCCAATGCTGAATACAGCTGATCACGCTATTGCCTTCATTAGCTGCGTGGATGCGACGCTGGAGCATCCTGGATTACGCCGACATGGAGGGCTTTTTCGGGCTGATTAAATTGGTGAACCAGGGTATATGTTTGTGTTTTTTTATTTCTAATAAAGGATTTTTTTGGGTGTGTGTGTGTTTATTTACTGTCACTTACAGATTAATCATGGAAGGTATCTCGGGGAGACGCCTGATATGATTAATCTAGGACTTATTGGCAGCTATGGGCTGCCAAAAACTCCTTATTACCCCAATTTGCCAACGCACCAGGGCAAATCGGGAAGAGCCGGGTACAGTCCCAGAACTGTCGCATATAATGTATGCGGCAATTCTGGGCGGCTGCTGACTGATATTGTTAGGCTGGGGGGCTCCCCATAACGTGGGGTTCCCCATCCTGAGAATACCAGCCTTCAGCCGTGTGGCTTTATCTGGCTGGTATTAAAATGGGGGGGGGACCGCACGCCGTTTTTTTTAATTTATTTATTTATTTTACTGCACAGTATAGACACGCCCACTGGCTGCTGTGATTGGGTGCAGTGAGACAGCTGTCACTCAGTGTGTGGGGCGTGTCTGACAGCAACCAATCACAGGCGTCTGTGGGTGGGGAAAGCAGGGAATACGAGATTGATTAATGAGCGGCCGGCATTTTCAAAGTAATTGTTGCCGCGTATTCTCTGCACAGCTGTTCCTCGCCGCGCTGGTGATCGGGGAGCGGTAAGTATGATAGAGGGCTGCTCACTTCAGTCACTCGGGGGATTAGCTGTCACTGGTGAATCCTTCACAGGTGACCGCTAATCAGTACGTGACACACAGACAGAGCCGCAGCATGACAATGAAGTCGGGTGAAGTTCACCCGAGTTCATTCTCATCGCGCAACTCTGTCTGCTGTCAGCCGACATGTATCAACGACATTGTGCAACACACAAACGGACATTCCACACAGACATTCCACGTACACATACACGGGCATTTTACACGTACACACGGCTCGCATACGCCATCACACGGATGCCATACGTACCGGAGAAACGCCCCAAAAAACGGAACACGGACCCGAAAAACGTACCATATCACACGCACGGTTTTTTTGCGGAACTGTGTTTTAGGCCTAAGATATATAGTCACTGATCTCAGCGGTATATATTGAGCAACAGAAAATCACCCAACAAACATTCAGTAAACAAAATAAGAAAACGGTACATTTACAAGTGCAGGTCACCCACGATAAGAGCATTTGCTGATGGGCAAATAGTTAACGTGAAGACTTTAGTATTCCTATTAAAGTTCATAATACAGTACTAATTTAGATTAAAATAGTTTCTTGACAATCTGAAGTTACAGCAGATTTGTAGGGGTGAATTCATAGTAATCTTTGCACGTTTGTAGTAAGGCTCACTTCTTGATAATTGGACAGTGTAAACAGGCTGACAATCGCACTACTATGAACAAGCAAAAATGCAAGTTCGGAGGGAGAAATCATTTTTTAGCTTGCTTAGGCTGCTTTCACACATCCAGTTTTTCCTGTGTGGCAGAATCCGGCGCTTTGCAGAAAAAACGCAAACGTTTTTGGCTTTTTTTGCCGTCGGTTGCGTTTTTTTTGCATAGACTTACATTAGTGCCGTATTGTGCCGCATGGGCTTGCATTCTGTCCGGTTTTTGACACATGTGGCAGATTTAGCCGATGCGGCGGCCGGATGGAACGTTGCCTGGCACGTTTTTTTGTCCGGCAAAAAACCCGCATCGCGCCGCATCCGGCCAATGGGGCGCGATTTGCAATGCATGCCTATGGACGCCGCATGCGGCAAAAATCGCATCCGGCCGACGCATGCGGTTTTTTCTACTGCGCCTGCTCAGTAGCCTGCCAAAGCGGCAAAAAACGGACGGGCCGCATGTAAAAAACTTATGCAAAGGATGCGGTTTTGTCGCCGCATCCGTTGCATAGGTTTTAGAGCCGAATTGGCCGCCTCTACTAAAACCGGGAGGTGTGAAAGCAGCCTTAAGAAAAATCATAGCTCTTGGCAGCACATCATCCTATATAAACCGGGTGTGCTGCTGACAACAATGACAGTCAATAGCGCAGTGATCTATTACCTACGCAGAGTGATCCATCACATATCTTTTTGCATGCATTGGAAGTGCGCCCGGCTTGTCTAAAAAGGCTAGAAAAACGATATTTTAAAAACACAATCAGGTAATGTAAATGCACCTTAAAGGGTACCTGCCAGCTGACATGCTGACTATGGATCAGGCAGCATGTATCAGACACTGGCTGTATGATTTCAGCCATGTAGGTTTGACTCTGCAGTATAAGGCTATGTGCCCACGGGACTCTGTACCCGCGAGATTTTGCCACGCATGTACAGACACTCCCCATGTTATCCTATGGGATATGGGGAGTGGTGTATCAATGCTGCGGTATGTGCGGCTGCAGATATGCTGCGGATGTCCCACAGCCGCCCGTAACTGCATGTCAATTATTCCTGCAATAATACCTGCAGATGTCCCGCCTCTCCACTATGGAGATAGAGGCCGGGACTTCCGCAGGTAAGTCGCACGAATATCCGCAGGTTTACCGCAGATGTTTCACTGGAATCCTGCAGCAATGGATAGCTGCGGATTACGGGGAGTGCTGCGGGACATCTGCGGACAAACCTATATATCCGCAGGTACATTGTCCCGTGGGCACATAGCCTTAAAAGATAAAAAATATAGGTTAAAAGAAATGGGGGAAAAGCGACATGGGTGACTAGTCGAACAAGCGGTTCCCCAGTAGAGATGAGTTAAGCTGAGGTTCAACATTCAGGTTTGGAAACAGACTACTATCACAGAATATGTATAAAAAACAGCTGACCACCAGGCCGAAGATTAAGTACAAACTCATTCACTGACAACACACCAGGGAAAAGAATTGACTACCCCCACTCATGTGTTGTCCAAACAAATGTGCAGTAGTCCTAAAATAGGGGACCAATGCAGACTAATACCTAACCAGTTGGTCAAGTAACATATAGTATTACATTTCTGACCAGCACGCATCAGTGGTTCAGAGTAAACATGGCAATGCTCCTAGATACCAGAATTCACCGGAACAATGTACATGTAGAAAAGATGGAACAATCTCACCAATTCTGGTGCATTCAGTTTCCACAATCATCCGACGGACAATTTCCCATCATTATAGGCGTCTCCACAGTTCCTTTCAAACTGGACCTGGGATCCCTCTAGATTAAAGGTCACTGTCCTTCCCAGATTCTCCTTCTCCCGACGCATTTCATATGTCCCATAATCATCAGGGGAGCTTGAATGAGGAGATATAGGTTCCTGCTGTGAAACCTTTCATGGGTTTACTATAAATAAAGCAAAAGTCATAGGGAATAAACGGGGGATGTAAACATAGATGAACCCCTCTACAAAAGGCTTCCCCAATAAAGAGCAGGTGACTTACCAGACGGTGACAGCACACATCATCCAGGCTGCACACCGCTGTTTTACAGTCACCATGTTTAAATAGTCACCGCTCCTTTGCCAGCGTGTGACGTCACATCCGCACATGCGCTCCCCGTCTCCATATTAAACTGTGGAACGCAGCAGTGGAACGCAAGGTCCCTCAGGAAGTGATGATCACTCTCCTGGCGCATCAGTGAAGCTCCCTTACCAGAACGTCTATGCAGAACGCATGGTGGTCAGCTGTTTTTTATACATATTCTGTGGCAGAGTGCTTTGATCCCTGTGATAGTAGTGGGCAATAGAGCACAGCATTTTCTGTGACAGATATTGTTTTTATAGAGGTAATTTGAATCCTCTTTTTAAAGAAACTCATTAAAGGTTATATTTTATGTGTATTTTTTGCTGTATACAGACTTGTTGATTTATTAATACTATACCTGTGGCTATATTAATTGGAAACAGACTACCAAAAAAAACGAAGTTCAGGTTCGAAGTTTGTGTGAGTTACGAGTGTAAACCACTCAAGCGAGCAGCGCTGTGCTTGGGTGTCAGTGGTGCTCAGCCCTGTGCGAGCCACATGCAGTGTTTGAATGGCTCACACTGGGGTAACAACATCATGGTCAGATGTAATGTGCACACAGCAAAAAAACATAAAAAAAAAAAAAAAATTGAAAAACCTCACCGATTCTTCCCCAGAAGTGTTCCGCTTATGGCTGGCTGCATGTGGGTGGAGCCACGATCTGCCCAATTACTGACTACCATGGTTGCAAACCGAACTTTTTTAAAGGTTCGACTATACCTGCCAAATTAAACTTCCAAAGGTTTGCTCATCTCTAGTCCCCAGCAGCTCCTCCCCGCCTGCTGTAAATGACTGACAAGTCTCTTTCTGTGTGAGCGCATGACCCAGGAGTTACTAGCAGCGAGCAAGGAGATCCCACCATGGATCGGCCTTTTGTGCAGTTTGTTACTCGGCTTTAAAGTATGTTTTTTTTTCTGAAACACAGCCGCAACACTGGTTGGAATCATACAGCCTGTGCATTGGGCTGCAAGTATCCGCTATGAGGTCCCCTTGAAGACATGACAGAACTTTATGATCTCTAAATGTTCTGAGACGGACACCGGCCAGTAGAACAAAGTGGCAAAGCAGTTGACACTCCATATTTCTCTGTGAAAACGGATTTCATGGTATAACAACACAGCTTCTTTCCCTTGGGGTTTTGAACCAGGCGGCACGGTGGCTAGGTGGTTAGCACTGCAGTCTTGCAGCACTGGGGTCCTGGGTTCAAAACCCACCAAGGACATCTGCAAGAAGTTTGTATGTTCTCTATGGATCGCACTAGAGATCACAACTCAATACAAGTCTATGGCTATGTGCGCACGTTGCGTACAGTCACTGCAGAATTTTCTGCAGCGATCTGAAGAGCACATGTGCGCTTCAAAATCGCTGCAGAAAATGTCCGTAGAGAAAAAAAAAAAAAAGCCGATTCCATGCGCTCTGACTGCAGCTCCTGCCATAGACAGAGCAGGGGCTGCCGGCAAAGCGCACGGAAGAAGGGACATGTCACTTCTTGAACGCAGCGCTTCAGGCACAGCCCCTGCACAATCTCCATAGACTGTGCAGGGGACGCAGGACGCATGCAGTTACGCTGCGCTACAAAGCGCAGCGTAACTGCATGAATTACGCACACGTGCGCACATAGCCTATGAGAGCCTTGTTCTGGCTCTTACAGAATTACATTGGGAGCTTGTGACGTAACTTCTGACTTTTAGCCATTCAGAAGTGAAGATACGGGCACAAGATGGCACAGCAGAACCAGATCAACGCCATAAAAGGATGAAAACGCCGGAGGGTGAGTATATGACATGGGGAAGGGGACTTAGATGCAACACTGCTCCAGCTGGAGTGGTGCTTTAAAAAAAAAAAAAAGAATTAAAATGTGGTCCAAATGTCTGTTTTGGATCAGCATGTCAGTTTTCACCAGCAATGTTTTCTATGCATTATCTATATTAAGTTACTTGCATATTTTTTTTGACATTGTGTTTGATTTTTTTTTTTACATGCGTTTTTATCTCTTGTTGGTATATCATGTTTTAAATAAAAGCTGCTTTCTGTTTGATACTGCCACGTATTTGGCTTTGACAAAGCTTCATGTGACTACTACATGCATTTTTGGTCCGTTTTGTACCTGCATTTTTTCTGCATCTAATGGAAGTCTATGGGAATAATCTGCATATAAAACTGCTTACCCGCAGCAAAATTCTAGAACAAAGTAAAAAATGAAGTATTAAAACCTTACAGAGGTGAAAAAAGTCTGTATCAAATTCTAGAAATGATGTAGATTTTCCCAAGATATTTTAATCCCCAGCTAAATTCTGACCAAGATCCATGCATCATATGTGCAGATTCTGTTACAGCTGTCTAGACTTGTTCCAAAGTGCCTGACTGAGATGTCTGGAATAATACCAGCGCATTCCTAATATCCATAGTATGGCCTTTTTAGCACCGATTGTAATGTTATGCATGCGATTCGTATCCTTATGATCAAGTGCCAGCCAAAACCTTGCACTTCTCTCAGTTCTGTACTATTGAGATAAGCCAGGCAAGACTAGTCGGCATGTGACCGTAAGGAAAAAAGTTACAGAGGCAGTCATGTGAGCGCCCACCCACCACACGGAGAATGTTGAGAGTATGCGGAGTGCAAGCTGTCACGTTTTGCAGAGACTGCAGATTTGCTTCTGAGACAGGCCAACTTATTTTTGGCCATGATCCCACTTATGAACTGTGCACTTTTTGGTGCATTATATCCATATAGGCTTTTATGCTATGTGCGCACACAGCATTTTTTTGACACTGCGTTTTTGGCCGCAAAAAAAAACCGCACAAAGACGCTAAAAAACGCACTAGTGTCAAAAACACATTGGTAAAAAAACGCATGCGTTTTTGATCACTGCGCTTTTCCAATACATTGCATGGGTGAAAACGCAGTACAACACAGGAAAGAATTGGCATGTCCTTTTTTTAAGCTCAAAAATGCAGCTGAAAAACAGTTGTGTGCGGACAGCAAAAATTAAAGGGAACCTGTCACCTAGAATATGTGTTCTGATCTATCAGCAGACGCATGTGTGCCCTAATTACACCTCCCTACCCATCCCTGTCCGTTTTATTACCTTAATATTTCGTATGTAAATAGCAGGGAATGTGGTCACAGGGGCGGCGCCTTGCCCTATGGACGTCTGCATAATTCCGTGCTATCATGCCCCTGTGGGCGTGATACCATGGAGCGACGTCCCCGTCTCGCTTTCTATCCTGCGAGCATTGTGGCAGGCTCTCTTCCGAGTTCTCCTTGTCAGTTTCAGACGCGCACTGCGCACACACAGTGCGCGTCTGAAGCCGGCGATTGAACACCCGGAAAAGAAGCCTTCTATCAGACGCTCATCAACTAATTTATCACGGACTGCGTTTTCTGCTATGGATGCACAATAACAGGAATTCTTCTACAGAATTACACAGATTTCCCTACACAAATGCTGCACACTTGCCACAACTTTCAATATCGTATTTGCAAAGAGTGAAATCAGTAGTGAAAATCCACAGCATAAATGGACTTGTGCTGGTTAATTAACATTGCGGATTATTTTCTTGCACCCACAACACATGTACTGCAATACACTGGATTGGTCCCATGGCGTATCCGCAATGAATAAGCAATGTGTGTGTGTACCGAGAGGTTTATCCACACAGGATTTTCTGCAAGCAAAAACTTAACTGCTATCGACAATGACAAAAACTACTCCAATGAATGCATTATTTTGTTGAAATACTGTAGATTTTATCAATTACATTACTACTCTACACTTGCTGGGTTAGTAATAGGGATGTCTGATAAATGCCTCGCCATTACTAACCCCTGGACTTGATGCCAGCTGTCAAATCACAGCTGACATCAAACCCAAAGGTTTTACCCTGATTGTCAGGAAGATTCGGGCAGAGCCAGAATTGGTGTATCCAATGTGATGCGTCACTTCTGGGACTACTGCAAGCTGTTATTTTAGGCTGGGAAGGGCCAAATAACCGTGGACCTTCCCAGTCAGAGAATACCAGGCCCCAGCTGTCTGCTTTACCAGCGCTGGTTATCAAACAAATAGGTGTTAGCCCACGTCATATTTTTTTATTTATTGTTCACAGCGCATACAGGCATCTTCCTGATTAAAAAAAAATGTTGATTGTTGAAAGGCTGCAGCACAGCCAAACTATTAGCATACGAACAGCACCTAAACTCTGAACTCACAGAGTCACAGACAGTCTAAAAAAAAAATAATTATATATATATATATATATATATTATATTATATTATATATCTATATATATATATATATATATATATATATATATATATATATATATATATATATATATATATATATATATATATATATATATATATATATATATATATATATAATTGCCTTATTCTGTCTGTCTGTCTGTCTGGCTCCAAAATTGTGTCCTTACGGTGATACAAAGCTGATTGGCCGCTGGGCTCGCCATGGCCCCGCCCCCCCGCACGCATTCCCCGAACCGACCGACACGGAGCCACGACTCCCAGGTGAGTACTGTACCCCCGGGAGCCCACATCAGCGTACGCCGCCAACCCAGCCGACACATACCCTCGCATTGCTGGGGTTGCCGCCGTATGCTGGTGTGGGCTCCCGTGCGAGCGGGGGACGGGATACGCTGGTATCCATGGTAGCATAGTTACCAGCGCATCAAGGTCCTGCAGCGGCGGAACATACACACACACATCAGATCACACTCACTCTCACACACACATCACATCCACACAATCACAACATCCTGGGAAATCGCTTGCTTCTCGGCGGCGATACTGTGCAGTGAGCTTCCAGGACCTGCCGGAGGATCACATGGCCAGAAGCATGTGGTATCTCAGGATGTTGTGAGTGTGAGCGCGTATGTGCAATATCGTCAATGTGTGTGTGCGTGAGTGTATGCGATCGGGTGTGTGTGAGTGTATGCGATCGGGTGTGTGTGAGTGTATGCGATCGGGTGTGTGTCGGCAGAGGAGCACGGCGTGCTGGAGGAGGCTGGGAGGAGAGAGGCTGATCCTGGGAAAGGCTGGGAGGGGGAGGCTGAGAGAAGAGAGGCTGAGGCTGGGGTAGGCTGGGAGCAGAGAGGCTGATGCTAGGGACAGAAAAGGCTGATGCTGCGGGCAGAGAGGCTGATGCTGCGGGCAGAGAGGCTGATGCTGCGGGCAGAGAGGCTGATGCTGCGGGCAGAGAGGCTGATGCTGCGGGCAGAGAGGCTGATGCTGCGGGCAGCATGGGGGATGGAGCACGATGGGGGGTGCGCAGCATGGCGGATGGAGCACGTTTGGGAGTGCGCAGCATGGCGGATGGAGCACGTTTGGGAGTGCGCAGCATGGCGGATGGAGCACGTTTGGGAGTGCGCAGCATGGCGGATGGAGCACGTTTGGGAGTGCGCAGCATGGCGGATGGAGCACGTTTGGGAGTGCGCAGCATGGCGGATGGAGCACGTTTGGGAGTGCGCAGCATGGCGGATGGAGCACGTTTGGAAGTGCGCAGCATGGCGGATGGAGCACGTTTGGAAGTGCGCAGCATGGCGGATGGAGCACGTTTGGGAGTGCGCAGCATGGCGGATGGAGCACGTTTGGGAGTGCGCAGCATGGCGGATGGAGCACGTTTGGGAGTGCGCAGCATGGCGGATGGAGCACGTTTGGGAGTGCGCAGCATGGCGGATGGAGCACGTTTGGGAGTGCGCAGCATGGCGGATGGTGCACGTTTGGGAGTGCGCAGCAGGGCGGATGGTGCACGATGGGGAGTGCGCAGCATGGCGGATGGAGCACGATAGGGAGTGCGCAGCATGGCGGATGGAGCACGATGGGGAGTGCGCAGCATGGCGGATGGAGCACGATGGGGAGTGCGCAGCATGGCGGATGGAGCACGATGGGGAGTGCGCAGCATGGCGGATGGAGCACGTTTGGGAGTGCGCAGCATGGCGGATGGAGCACGATGGGGAGTGCGCAGCATGGCGGATGGACCACGATGGGGAGTGCGCAGCATGGCGGATGGACCACGATGGGGAGTGCGCAGCATGGCGGATGGACCACGATGGGGAGTGCGCAGCATGGCGGATGGACCACGATGGGGAGTGCGCAGCATGGCGGATGGACCACGTTTGGGAGTGCGCAGCATGGCGGATGGACCACGTTTGGGAGTGCGCAGCATGGCGGATGGACCACGTTTGGGAATGCGCAGCATGGCGGATGGAGCACGTTTGGGAATGCGCAGCATGGCGGATGGAGCACGTTTGGGAATGCGCAGCATGGCGGATGGAGCACGATGGAGAGTGCGCAGCATGGCGGATGGAGCACGATGGAGAGTGCGCAGCATGGCGGATGGAGCACGATGGAGAGTGCGCAGCATTGCGGATGGAGCACGATGGGGAGTGCGCAGCATGGCGGATGGAGCACGATGGGGAGTGCGCAGCATGGCGGATGGAGCACGATGGGGAGTGCGCAGCATGGCGGATGGAGCACGTTTGGGGGTGCGCAGCATGGCGGATGGAGCACGTTTGGGAGTGCGCAGCATGGCGGATGGAGCACGTTTGGGAGTGCGCAGCATGGCGGATGGAGCACGTTTGGGAGTGCGCAGCATGGCGGATGGACCACGTTTGGGAGTGCGCAGCATGGCGGATGGACCACGTTTGGGAGTACGCAGCATGGCGGATGGACCACGTTTGGGAGTGCGCAGCATGGCGGAGGGACCACGTTTGGGAGTGCGCAGCATGGCGGATGGACCACGTTTGGGAGTGCGCAGCATGGCGGATGGACCACGTTTGGGAGTGCGCAGCATGGCGGATGGACCACGTTTGGGAGTGCGCAGCATGGCGGATGGACCACGTTTGGGAGTGCGCAGCATGGCGGATGGACCACGTTTGGGAGTGCGCAGCATGGCGGATGGAGCACGATGGGGAGTGCACAGCATGGGGGATGGAGCACGATGGGAGGTGCACACCTCCCCCCAACACACACACACACGCGCGCGCGCGCGCGCACTGCACAACACACACTGGGAACCACAAACACCGCCCTACACAGACACCCACACACACAACGCTGCACACACACAACACCCAACACACAAACACCGCGGCATACATAAATATACGCACATACCGCTCAACACACACATTGCACAAAACATACCTTCCCCCAAAACACACCACACACACACACAGCGCTCCACAAACAACGCAACACACATACAACACCGCTCTCACCCCCCGCCACACCCAGAACATGTACAGCGCCCTACACAAACACTTGGTAAGTACACACAACATACATCTATCTATCTATCTATCTATCTATCTATCTATCTATCTATCTATCTATCTATCTATCTATCTATCTATCTATATATATATATATATATATATATATATATATATATATATATATATATATATATATATTATACCTATATCTATATATATATAACAAAAATCATACATTAACTACACAATACGTAAATTCTAGAATACCCGATGCGTAGAATCGGGCCACCTTCTAATATATATATATATATATATATATATATATATATATATATATATATATATATATATATATATATATACATACATATACTGGCAAAGTAGCTATGCATTCGGGTATTTACTCATCTCTAAACATGAGAACATGACAATAGTAGATGAACACACTTCATTATACTACCTGTACCTACAGATGCCCGTCACTGGTTCCATACACCTGTCCCTATAGATGCCCATCACGGGACACATACCCCTGTCCCTATAGATGCCCATCACTGAACACACACACCTGTACCTATAGATGCCCATTACTGGACATACACCTGTACCTATAGATGCCCATTACTGGACACATACACCTGTACCTATAGATGTCAGTCACTGGACACACACACACCTGTCCCTATAGATGCCCATCACGGGACACATACACCTGTCCCTATAGATGCCCATCACTGAACACACACACCTGTACCTATAGATGTCCATTACTGGACACATACACCTGTACCTATAGATGGCCATCATGGGACACATACACCTGTCCCTATAGATGCCAGTCACTGGACACATACACCTGTCCCTATAGATGCCCATCACTGGACACATACACCTGTACCTATAGATGGCCATCATGAGACACACACACCTGTACCTATAGATGCCCATCATTGGACACACACACCTGTCCCTATAGATGCCCGTCACTGGACACATACACCTGTCCCTACTGATGCCGGTCACTGGATACATACACCTGTCCCTATAGATGCCCATCACTGGACATACACCTGTCCCTACTGATGCCGGTCACTGGACACACACACACCTGTCCCTATAGATGCCAGTCACTGGACACACACACACCTGTCCCTATCGATGCCCATCACTGGATACATACACCTGTCCCTATAGATGCCCATCACTGGACACATACACCTGTACCTATAGATGCCCATCACTGGACAAATACACCTGTACCTACTGATGCCCATCACTGGATACATACACCTGTCCCTATAGATGCTTATCACTGGACATACACCTGTCCCTACTGATGCCGGTCACTGGATACACACACCTGTACCTACTGATGCCCATCACTGGATACATACACCTGTCCCTACTGATGCCGGTCACTGGACATACACCTGTCCCTACTGATGCCGGTCACTGGATACATACACCGGTCCCTATAGATGCCCATCACTGGATACATACACCTGTCCCTATAGATGCCCATCACTGGACACATACACCTGTCCCTACTGATGCCGGTCACTGGATACATACACCTGTCCGTATATATGCCAATCACTGGATATATACACCAGTCCCTATAGATGCCCATCACTGGACACATACACATGTCCCTATAGATGCCCATCACTGGACACATACACCTGTCCCTACTGATGCCGGTCACTGGACATACACCTGTCCCTACTGATGCCGGTCACTGGACATACACCTGTCCCTATAGATGCCCATCACTGGATACATACACCTGTCCCTATAGATGCCCATCACTGGATACATACACCTGTCCCTATAGATGCCCATCACTGGATACACACACCTGTCCCTATAGATGCCCATCACTGGACACATACACGTGTCCCTATAGATGCCCATCACTGGATACATACACCTGTCCCTATAGATGCCCATCACTGGATACATACACCTGTCCCTATAGATGCCCATCACTGGATACATACACCTGTCCCTATAGATGCCCATCACTGGATACATACACCTGTCCCTATAGATGCCCATCACTGGATACAAACACCTGTCCCTATAGATGCCCATCACTGGATACACACGCCTGTCCCTATAGATGCCCATCACTGGATACACACGCCTGTCCCTATAGATGCCCATCACTGGACACATACACCTGTCCCTATAGATGCCCATCACTGGACATACACCTGTCCTACTGATGCCGGTCACTGGATACATACACCTGTCCCTATAGATGCCCATCACTGGATACACACACCTGTCCCTATAGATGCCCATCACTGGATACATACATCTGTCCCTATAGATGCCCATCACTGGATACACACACCTGTCCCTATAGATGCCCATCACTGGGTACATACACCTGTCCCTATAGATGCCCATCACTGGATACACACACCTGTCCCTATAGATGCCCATCACTGGATACACACACCTGTCCCTATAGATGCCCATCACTGGATACATACACCTGTCCCTATAGATGCCCATCACTGGATACATACACCTGTCCCTATAGATGCCCATCACTGGATACATACACCTGTCCCTATAGATGCCCATCACTGGATACACACACCTGTCCCTATAGATGCCCATCACTGGATACATACACCTGTCCCTATAGATGCCCATCACTGGATACAGACACCTGTCCCTATAGATGCCCATCACTGGATACACACACCTGTCCCTATAGATGCCCATCACTGGATACATACACCTGTCCCTATAGATGCCCATCACTGGACACATACACCTGTCCCTATAGATGCCCATCACTGGACATACACCTGTCCTACTGATGCCGGTCACTGGATACATACACCTGTCCCTATAGATGCCCATCACTGGATACAGACACCTGTCCCTATAGATGCCCATCACTGGATACATACACCTGTCCTACTGATGCCGGTCACTGGATACATACACCTGTCCCTATAGATGCCCATCACTGGATACATACACCTGTCCCTACTGATGCCGGTCACTGGATACATACACCTGTCCCTATAGATGCCCATCACTGGATACATACACCTGTCCCTACTGATGCCGGTCACTGGACACATACACCTGTCCCTATAGATGCCCATCACTGGACATACACCTGTCCTACTGATGCCGGTCACTGGATACATACACCTGTCCCTATAGATGCCCATCACTGGATACAGACACCTGTCCCTATAGATGCCCATCACTGGATACATACACCTGTCCTACTGATGCCGGTCACTGGATACATACACCTGTCCCTATAGATGCCCATCACTGGATACATACACCTGTCCCTACTGATGCCGGTCACTGGATACATACACCTGTCCCTATAGATGCCCATCACTGGATACATACACCTGTCCCTACTGATGCCGGTCACTGGATACATACACCTGTCCCTATAGATGCCCATCATTGGACACATACACCTGTCCCTACTGATGCCGGTCACTGGATACATACACCTGTCCCTATAGATGCCCATCACTGGATACATACACCTGTCCCTATAGATGCCCATCACTGGATACATACACCTGTCCCTATAGATGCCCATCACTGGATACATACACCTGTCCCTATAGATGCCCATCACTGGATACATACACCTGTCCTACTGATGCCGGTCACTAGATACACACACCTGTCCCTATAGATGCCCATCACTGGATACATACACCTGTCCTACTGATGCCGGTCACTGGATACATACACCTGTCCCTATAGATGCCCATCATTGGACACATACACCTGTCCCTACTGATGCCGGTCACTGGATACATACACCTGTCCCTATAGATGCCCATCACTGGATACATACACCTGTCCCTATAGATGCCCATCACTGGATACACACACCTGTCCCTATAGATGCCCATCACTGGATACACACACCTGTCCCTATAGATGCCCATCACTGGATACACACGCCTGTCCCTATAGATGCTTATCACTGGACATACACCTGTCCCTACTGATGCCGGTCACTGGATACACACACCTGTACCTACTGATGCCCATCACTGGATACATACACCTGTCCCTACTGATGCCGGTCACTGGACATACACCTGTCCCTACTGATGCCGGTCACTGGATACATACACCGGTCCCTATAGATGCCCATCACTGGATACATACACCTGTCCCTATAGATGCCCATCACTGGACACATACACCTGTCCCTACTGATGCCGGTCACTGGATACATACACCTGTCCGTATATATGCCAATCACTGGATATATACACCAGTCCCTATAGATGCCCATCACTGGACACATACACATGTCCCTATAGATGCCCATCACTGGACACATACCTGTCCCTACTGATGCCGGTCACTGGACATACACCTGTCCCTATAGATGCCCATCACTGGATACATACACCTGTCCCTATAGATGCCCATCACTGGATACATACACCTGTCCCTATAGATGCCCATCACTGGATACACACACCTGTCCCTATAGATGCCCATCACTGGACACATACACGTGTCCCTATAGATGCCCATCACTGGATACATACACCTGTCCCTATAGATGCCCATCACTGGATACATACACCTGTCCCTATAGATGCCCATCACTGGATACATACACCTGTCCCTATAGATGCCCATCACTGGATACATACACCTGTCCCTATAGATGCCCATCACTGGATACAAACACCTGTCCCTATAGATGCCCATCACTGGATACACACGCCTGTCCCTATAGATGCCCATCACTGGATACACACGCCTGTCCCTATAGATGCCCATCACTGGACACATACACCTGTCCCTATAGATGCCCATCACTGGACATACACCTGTCCTACTGATGCCGGTCACTGGATACATACACCTGTCCCTATAGATGCCCATCACTGGATACACACACCTGTCCCTATAGATGCCCATCACTGGATACATACATCTGTCCCTATAGATGCCCATCACTGGATACACACACCTGTCCCTATAGATGCCCATCACTGGGTACATACACCTGTCCCTATAGATGCCCATCACTGGATACACACACCTGTCCCTATAGATGCCCATCACTGGATACACACACCTGTCCCTATAGATGCCCATCACTGGATACATACACCTGTCCCTATAGATGCCCATCACTGGATACATACACCTGTCCCTATAGATGCCCATCACTGGATACATACACCTGTCCCTATAGATGCCCATCACTGGATACACACACCTGTCCCTATAGATGCCCATCACTGGATACATACACCTGTCCCTATAGATGCCCATCACTGGATACAGACACCTGTCCCTATAGATGCCCATCACTGGATACACACACCTGTCCCTATAGATGCCCATCACTGGATACATACACCTGTCCCTATAGATGCCCATCACTGGACACATACACCTGTCCCTATAGATGCCCATCACTGGACATACACCTGTCCTACTGATGCCGGTCACTGGATACATACACCTGTCCCTATAGATGCCCATCACTGGATACAGACACCTGTCCCTATAGATG
This sequence comes from Anomaloglossus baeobatrachus, assembly GCF_048569485.1. Classification (NCBI taxonomy): domain Eukaryota; kingdom Metazoa; phylum Chordata; class Amphibia; order Anura; family Aromobatidae; genus Anomaloglossus; species Anomaloglossus baeobatrachus. The sequence goes on along the minus strand of NW_027443917.1, from coordinate 15,666 downwards.
CCCATCACTGGATACATACACCTGTCCTACTGATGCCGGTCACTGGATACATACACCTGTCCCTATAGATGCCCATCACTGGATACATACACCTGTCCCTACTGATGCCGGTCACTGGATACATACACCTGTCCCTATAGATGCCCATCACTGGATACATACACCTGTCCCTACTGATGCCGGTCACTGGACACATACACCTGTCCCTATAGATGCCCATCACTGGACATACACCTGTCCTACTGATGCCGGTCACTGGATACATACACCTGTCCCTATAGATGCCCATCACTGGATACAGACACCTGTCCCTATAGATGCCCATCACTGGATACATACACCTGTCCTACTGATGCCGGTCACTGGATACATACACCTGTCCCTATAGATGCCCATCACTGGATACATACACCTGTCCCTACTGATGCCGGTCACTGGATACATACACCTGTCCCTATAGATGCCCATCACTGGATACATACACCTGTCCCTACTGATGCCGGTCACTGGATACATACACCTGTCCCTATAGATGCCCATCATTGGACACATACACCTGTCCCTACTGATGCCGGTCACTGGATACATACACCTGTCCCTATAGATGCCCATCACTGGATACATACACCTGTCCCTATAGATGCCCATCACTGGATACATACACCTGTCCCTATAGATGCCCATCACTGGATACATACACCTGTCCCTATAGATGCCCATCACTGGATACATACACCTGTCCTACTGATGCCGGTCACTAGATACACACACCTGTCCCTATAGATGCCCATCACTGGATACATACACCTGTCCTACTGATGCCGGTCACTGGATACATACACCTGTCCCTATAGATGCCCATCATTGGACACATACACCTGTCCCTACTGATGCCGGTCACTGGATACATACACCTGTCCCTATAGATGCCCATCACTGGATACATACACCTGTCCCTATAGATGCCCATCACTGGATACATACACCTGTCCCTATAGATGCCCATCACTGGATACACACACCTGTCCCTATAGATGCCCATCACTGGATACACACACCTGTCCCTATAGATGCCCATCACTGGATACACACACCTGTCCCTATAGATGCCCATCACTGGATACATACACCTGTCCCTACTGATGCCGGTCACTGGACACATACACCTGTCCCTATAGATGCCCATCACTGGACATACACCTGTCCTACTGATGCCGGTCACTGGATACATACACCTGTCCCTATAGATGCCCATCATTGGACACATACACCTGTCCCTACTGATGCCGGTCACTGGATACATACACCTGTCCCTATAGATGCCCATCACTGGATACATACACCTGTCCCTATAGATGCCCATCACTGGATACATACACCTGTCCCTATAGATGCCCATCACTGGATACACACACCTGTCCCTATAGATGCCCATCACTGGATACACACACCTGTCCCTATAGATGCCCATCACTGGATACACACACCTGTCCCTATAGATGCCCATCACTGGATACATACACCTGTCCCTACTGATGCCGGTCACTGGACACATACACCTGTCCCTATAGATGCCCATCACTGGACATACACCTGTCCTACTGATGCCGGTCACTGGATACATACACCTGTCCCTATGGATGCCCATCACTGGATACATACACCTGTCCCTATAGATGCCCATCACTGGACACATACACCTGTCCTACTGATGCCGGTCACTGGATACATACACCTGTCCTACTGATGCCGGTCACTGGATACATTCCATCTGACACGTGGCCGTCCCTGTCCTGCAGTATATACACAGTATACAGACACGGGTGACCTCACTGATGCGCCCCGCTTCTTACCTCTCCTCACAGTCCCGGCATTTAATAATGAGGGAGACAACTTTACAGAACAGTTCTTCCACCATGGTGCCGCCGTCGCTACACAGACATGTCCCTCGTCCTGCTCGCTCCCGGGTGGCTCACCGTCCTGTCAGCAGCGGTCAGGCCGTACAGCGCGGGCAGTATACAGCGCGCGCAGCTCCATGCTCGGGACTGAGCGCCTCACCTCGGCCGCTGCTCCTCCCCGTTACCTTCCCCCTGCCCTCAGCCCCGGCTCCCGTGGGGATTCGCGCCACCTTCCCGCCGCCCGCAGCTCTTGTCTCTCCTTGTCTCACTTCCCAACTCCACCTCAAGCCACAATTGAGCAACTGCAGATCACCTCAGGGCAGGTGTGCAGATCCTCTGGAAGTGTGGGCAGGGCGCCCATTACAGAGGGCTCGGCCAGTCTAGTTTCCAGCAACAAACTGTCTCCACGTCCTCCTCACAGTAATGTCCTGAAGCAGGTGATGGAGGCTGCACCCAAACAATGGGACTGTTTGGCTGTAATAAAGTCAAATATGAGCATGGTGGCTAGCAAGTCACAGGAATCCACTAGCCGGTAATGCTGACCTCTGTGAGCCACTGTTACATCACAGTATGATGCCATTTATTGGGGTCGTGTTGTAACCTGCAAGGTGCCACTACCAGCAAGTTGCCAAAAAAGTTGGAACCAGTTGTATTTTCGGCCACCTGCTAGTCACAGTACCGTGCACGTGGCAACGTGAGCCCACTCACTTGCAATAAGCGGCATAAAGCGATCTTTGGCGCACAGCCCCAGCCATATGATGGCCAAGTCTGACCAAAAATCCAGCCGTCACAGCCATGCCTCAGTTACATTGTATTACTTGCCACCACATGACCACATTTACTATTATTAGGTGTAGTGTGACGTTTGGCATCATCTACCCCTAATCTTGCGATCAGAAGTCAGGACACACTGCAGTGTGTACATCGGGCGCCCATTTGCCCCTAACCTTGAGATCAAGACACTGCAGTGTGACATTGGGCGTCCATCTATTCCTTACCTTGAGAGCAGGACACTGTGCAGTGTGACAATGGGCGTCCATCTACGTCTAACATTCAGATCAGGACACTCTGCAGTGTGACAATGGGCGTCCATCTACGTCTAACCTTCAGATCAGGACACTGCAGTGTGACAATGGGCGTCCATCTATTCCTTACCTTGAGAGCAGGACACTGCAGTGTGACAATGGGCGTCCATCTATTCCTTACCTTGAGAGCAGGACACTGCAGTGTGACAATGGGCGTCCATCTATTCCTTACCTTGAGAGCAGGACACTGCAGTGTGACAATGGGCGTCCATCTACGTCTAACCTTCAGATCAAGACAATCTGCATTGTGACAATGGGCGTCCATCTACGTCTAACCTTCAGATCAGGACACTCTGCAGTGTGACAATGGGTGTCCATCTACGTGTAACCTTCAGATCAGGACACTGTAGTGAGACAATGGACGGCCATCTATGTCTAACCTTGAGATGAGGACATCAAACATCCATCTATTCCTAACCTTGATATAAGGACATCAAAAATCCATCTACTCCTAGCCTTGAGATCAGGACATCGCAGTGTGACATTGGGCATCTATTTACCTGTAACCTTGAGATCAGGACACTCTGTAGTGTGACATCGGGTGTCCATCTACCCCTAATCTTGAGATCAGGACATCGCAATGTGACATTGGGGATCCATCTACCCCTAACCTTGAGATCCAGATGTGACGCCCCTGAACTAGTCAGGGTGTCATAGGGTACTGCACTCATCTTTTGGTGCAGGACTCAACCCCTCATGGTTCTGGGATCCTAACTTTTGGTATTGCTCCATCAACATGCAAATCCTAGTCCCACCTCACACCACACCCTGTCAGGTACACCAGTGGGTGGTCTAACTGGAACAGGGCCACCCGCCTAGGGGTCAGACAGACTGGTGGGAGGGGCTGAGTCAGTTCAGTAGTAGCTCCCAAAGAGTGAGGAGCTGGGAGTAGCAGCTCCCTGGAGTGCAATGGTAGCCCTCAGAGAGTGAGGAGCTAGGGGGAGTTGGAGCTCCCTGGGAGACGTTGCCTAGATCGCAGACAGTGGTCTGGAACCGAAGGAGTGGGAGACCCGGTCGCAGGGTATTGGAGAAAGGTGCCAGGCTTAGTTTAGGGGAATGGCGTACCTAGTAACCGAACTGGTACCGAGCACGGCGGGGTACTGGACCCTAGCTCAGGGAGTAGCTTCACGCAACCTGATAATTAACCTGTGGAGGATAGTATCTTTATGAACTTTCTCCAAGAGCTCAGAGATGGAAGGCATCAACACAATGACTGGGATAGGGCTTTCCAGCTTATGCGGCCCACTGAAATCCCAAGTGTCAGCCATCGAGAACACAGCTGCCCTACTTCACAGTGGGGAGCAGGACCCTGACAGCTTCAAGCATAGGGGTCACTCAGAACATCTAAAATACAGTGCATGGAGGCAAGGTACAGATCACTAGCAATACCAAAGGGAGCGGATGCCCGGACGAGCTCCCCTGAAGTGGCAGTGGCACCCAGAGACTTGGTTTACCTTTGTGTCAGAGTTTGCTTTGCGGTCGCATCACTACCAACACTGCCTGAGTGAGTACACTGCACACCCTGCTTCCAATCTGCACCACGTTCCCCATCACCCCCATCATCCAGAGTCCCGGGGCTTCCCCTACCCATGGATGGAACATCATCTGGCTGCCCCACTCCATCTCCCCCGGGTACTCCCATTGGCAGCGGCGGTACTCCCCTTACTGCGAACCACGTGTGGCGTCACAAACTCTTATCCCCTGTAAATACCCCCTTTTCATTTGAAATGGCCGCGAGCCCCCGGGTCCGGAGACCCTAGAGCCACAGCAAACCCCAGATCCGATTGGTTTGACCGCTGCAGGGGCAGCACCCAGACACACTACAGTGTGAAGATGCAAACAAAGTGCCGAAAATATTTGTAAAAACAAAATGCAACCTTTCCATGTGTAACCATTTTTCAGACCTATTATGTTCTCAATTTTGGGATCTGGGGCTGTGTGACGGCTTGTTTTTTTGCACACTGAGCTTATTTTTTACGGATTCCATTTTAGGGCAGATACGATATTTGGATCCTCTCTTATTGGAATTTTGCGACTGCCCAAAAAAATGTAACGCTGACATTTTGATTCCTTTCTTGTTATGCCGTTTACCAATTGAATAAATTTTATTTTATATTTTGATACATCAGAGTTTTCCAAATACATAGCAAAAAAATGTTTTGTTTTCACATTATTTTAATAATGGAAAAGGGGAGTGATTTGAACACTTATATTTAAAAAAAAAAAAAAACTTTTTTCACTGCATTGAACTTGAACCTCTAAACTTCCACTCACTTATACTATACATAGTAGTAATGCTAATATCACACATCCAGTAATCATCCAATAAACATCCAGCAGCAATCCATTGGCAAAAAAGATGCACAAGCATAACTTTTTTGTCCTTTTCTGAATAACTGATTTCAGCTGGATCCGTTTTTTTAACTTTGTAGTCTATAGAAAACGGATCCGTCAACGGATTGCTATTTATCTTCCATTTGAAACTTATCCAGTAAGTGAAAAACTGATCCTTTACAAAATGAAAGAAAAACAGATGGCTAAATTGCAAACCGTTAATGGATCCGTTTTCCATAGACTCCAATGTTAAAGCAAAGAGATCCATCTTAAATCAGTTAAGTAAAAACGGTCAAAAAGTTGTGTTTGCATATCTTGTTTTCCAACAGATCTCTGCAGGATTCATTCTAACAGATGACTACTGGATGTATGAACGTAGCCTAAATCAGCACTAATTTCTGGTTTTCACTGGAGGACCATCATGACAAGCATGGGAGTCTTCAGCAGACTGCCAGCTGTCATGGCAATTCATTGGCGCCCTGAGATCAGAGGGCATTTGACAGATTATCAGCTGCAGACAGAGCTCAACTCCACCCGCAGCTGTTAGAGGCAGATGATGGCTGAATAATTCAGCCATCATCTGCCGTGAAAGATGAGGGCTTGCATGCTGAGCCCACATCAAAACCAGGGACCCAACATAGGATGTAACTGTACGGGATATGTCGTGAAAGTGTTATGATGTCATCTATGTGTGTGTTCACCTGTTTGTCTTTTATATTTGTCATTATGGGCAGAGTTGTCAGATGTTTTCAGCTGAATCGTAAATTGAGAATTTTTAAAAACATTTTTGTGCAAACATACTTCAGTCCCAGCGGGAGTGATTTTGTATAGTATGAAAATTTATCAGAAATTGTGCGTCATTTTAATGGAACATGGGACATTTTTGTCTAAGTAGTCGCAAAAAAAGGTTGAATACAAAAATAAAGAGCTTTTTTTCATTTTGCACACAATTTTTAACCACATGCGCCATTTTCAAGAATTTAGTGCAAAAAATTCAATGAGTATCAAAACACTAGTATGAAAATCTGAAGTTGTTTTTTTAGGTCAAATTTATCCAGAAATATTGGATATTCTGAAGAGATCACAATTTTAAGCTCCTCAGTATGGAGAACTGTGGCATTACATGTAAAAGAGTTTCAAGTCAGCAGGTAAAACATGAGAAAAACTGAAATCCAGTCGTAGAAATGTTATGCGATGAAAAAAAAACTCATAGGGGGGTTTTATTCACACTTTGAAGATTTGTCATTGATCAAGTATCCTTTTTATGTATTTTACTCATTTATAAAGCACTATTAAATCCACACTGTTTTACAGACATCATCATCATCAATGTCCCTTTGAGCTCACAATCTAAACTCGATCAGTATATCTTTATAACAAAAATATGCAAACTCCTTGTGTAATGGAAAACAACTGTTTGGGCACATGACAGGGCTCGTAAGTGAAGGAGCACCATTTTGGCTGCAATAGATTGTGGATGCCATGTCACTGTAAGGGGGTGTAAGGCTCGGTCACCTCAGACCTACAAATCCACTGTGTATGAAATGCAATGTTTAACCCCTTAAGCCCCCAAGCGTTTTGCGTATTTCCATTTTTTTTTTCCTCTCTTTTTTTCCGAGAGCCGTAACTTTTTTATTTTTCCATCAATCTTGCCATATAAGGGCTTGTTTTTTGCGGGACGAGTTGTAGTTTTAAATTAAACCATATAGTGTACTGAAAAACAGCAAACAAATTTCAAGTGTGGAAAAACTGCTAGAAGAGTGTAATTGCACAATAGTTTTTGGGATATTTTATTCACCATGTTCACTATATGGTAAAACTGATGTGTCAGCCTGAGGTCAGTGCGAGTTTATAGACACCAAACATGAATGGGTTTACTTGTATCTAAGGGGTTAAAAAAAATTCACAAGTTTGTCCAAAAACAGTGGCTCACGTTTTGCGCCATTTTCCGAAACCTGTAGCGTTTTAATTTTTCAGGATCTATGGCTCAGTGATGGCTTATTTTTTACTTCTCAAGCTGACATTTTTAATGGTACCTTTTTTGCACAGATGCTACTTTTTGATCGTCTGTTATTGCATTTTGCACAAAATTTGCGGTGACCAAGAAACATAATTTTGCCGTTTAGAATTTGTTTGCCACTACGCCGTTTCCCGATCAGATTAATTAATTTCATATTTTGATAGATCGGGCATTTCTGACCGTGGCGATAACCAATATGTGTATATTTTTTATTCTTTTAACCCTTTACTATTCAATGGGGCAAAAGGGGGGTGATTTGAACTTTTAGGTTTTTTATTTTCTTTATATTTTTAAAACTTTTTTTTTACTTTTTTCTTTTTATTTTACTTGGTCCCTTAGGAAACTATAACAATCAGCAATCTGATCGCTCTTCCATATCTTCAGATCACAGCTACAAAGCTGAGATCTGCAGATATGCTGCTTTAGGGCTGCTTCTCACTTGCGAGTTTCTCGCATTGGAATCGGACACATGTTAGTCAATGATTCAGCTCGCATTTGCGATTTTTTTTCTCAGTCCAAATCGGACTGAGAAAAAAATCGCAGCATGCTGCTTTTTTGCGAGTTTCTACTGCGAGTCTCTCCAATGCAAGTCTATGGGAGCGTGTAAATAATCGGATGTCACGGGACGGCACTCACACCATCCTAGTGACATCCGATTTTCTAAATACATTTCTCGCATGTTTCCTAAAACACTGGAAACGAGTGATGTGTCACAATGTCTGTCAATCACTATTCTCTGTCAGTCGGTCTCTCTCTCTCAGTCTCTATTCTCTCTCTGTCGGTCCGTCACTATCTCTGTCCCTCTCTCACAGTCTGTCGGTCATTTTCCCCTCCTCTCTCATACTCACTGTTCCCCGATCCCTGGAGCGCCGCTGCACGGCATTCACACTGCTGCGGCGGCTTTTACTATTTTGAAAAAGCCGACCGCTCATTAAACAATCTCGTATTCCCTGCTTTCCCCGCCCACCGGCGCCTATGATTGGTTGCAAAACAAAACAATCACTGATCTCGGGGAGACCAGCCAGAGAAAACACTGCCGGCAGCCAGCGAGGGCGCTCAAGACAGTGAAATCCTAGGTACATTGCCCCCTGGGAAATATGCAAATCAAAAAGGTCCGTGGAGCCTCTGTTAGGAGTCTCAACACAGAAACCAGCCAGATATCCCTCCGGGAAGGGCCCAGCCAAGGGGTGACTCTTTTTAGGAGACCACCATAACCACCATATTAAGTGGTCACTTACAGAATAATCATGGAAGGTATCTCGGGGAGATGCCTGACATGATTAATCTAGGATTTAGTGGCAGCTATGGGCTGCCATTAACTCCCTATTACCCCGATTTGCCAACGCACCAGGGTAAATCGGGAAATCTAATGTATGCGGCAGTTCTGGGCGGCTGCTGACTGATATTGTTAGGCTGGGGGGCTCCCCATAACGTGGAGCTCCCCATCCTGAGAATACCAGCCTTCAGCCGTATGGCTTTATCTGGCTGGTATTAAAATTGGGAGGGACCACACGCCGTTTTTTTTAATTAATTATTTATTTCACTGCACAGTATACACACGCCCAGTGGCTGCTGTGATTGGGTGCAGTTAGGCACCTGTTACTCAGCGTGGGGGCGTGTCTCACTGCAACCAATCATAGGCGCCGGTGGGCGGGGAAAGCAGGGAATGCGGGATTGTTTAATGAGCGGCCGGCTTTTTCAAAATAGTAAAAGCCAACGCAGCAGTGTGAATGCCGTGCAGCACCGCGCCGGGGATTGGGGATCGGTGAGTATGAGAGAGGGCTGCTAACACTCAGGGGATTAGCGGTCACCGGTTAGCCCTTCACAGGTGACCGCTAATCAGGATGCGACGCAGACAGAGCCGCAGCATGACAATGAAGTCGGGTGAAGTTCACCCGAGTTCATTCTTTTTTTATCGTGCGGCTCTGTCTGTGTCTGCTGTCATCTGCCATTCAGCTCTGCTACATGGCTGTCTGTGTCTGCTGTCAGCGGCCATGTAGCAGAGCTGAATGGCAGATGACATAGTAAAAAATACGCATTACACACGCATTACACACGCTAGTAAAATCATTAATTTATTCAGAAAAAGCATTGCACTTGCGTTGCACTCGGACCTAACGTGAACTAAAATCAGCCGAGTTTTTTTCAGCCCAGTCGGACCGATTTTACTCGCATAGATGTGTTTCCAGCCTTAATCTCAATGCTAGCACTATTCCCTCACCTCTCTGCCGCCATCACATCTGACGGGAACCCAAACTCCGGAGCCGAAATTCCCTGTCGGATGCAATGGCGGCGGAGAGGTGAGTGAGATCATCCTGTGACACTGCGTATTCATTAGCATGATAGCCCACAGGGGCGTACTAGCATGCTAATGCGGGCGACTGGCTGGGGAACTAACGCCCAGGGGACTATTCCCCTCACGCATTAGCATACGGTAAAAGATCTTTAGAAATACTTTTTCTAAAGATCTCTTTATCTATGCTAGTGTATACAGGGACGGTTAGGCAGGGATTAGCAATATGCACCCAGAACTGCTCGTGGTTCTGGGTGCATATTGCACCTGACAGGTTCACTTTAAATGTTACTTTGCCCCAAAGTTTTAATTTTCAAAAGGGTAATAGGAGAAATTGTGTAACAAATGTGACAATATGTGGTCAAAAATAGTTGGAATGGCTTGGACGTGCCATACAATATTGGCAGAGGCCCTGACATTCAGAAAATCAGAGCCCCCATAAGTGACCCCATTTTACAACATGTACCCCTCAATTAATTAATTTAGGGATGTAGTGAGCATATTGACACCAAAGTTTATACAAGTAACCACATTTTTTAAATTACACCCTTCTTGGGATTTATCCATGGATGTAGTGACCATTTTTGTCTCTGGAAAACATACATGGAGTCAATCATAGTGAATGTTGTAGCATTAAAAATTAAAAATAATCTCTTGTAGGGCCCAGTAAATTGCAGTGTCAGGACATTGTAGTGCCTGTACATTGTGCCTAGGTTGTGCTTCTGGAGAAACACACCCCAAACATTAAGAAGGCTCTCCTCACTACAACAATGCCAAACAGGTGGACATTAACTGTGGTTTAGACATTTTTTGGTGCTCAGAAAGGAGGGGTCATTTGGATTTGGGAGTACTGATTTTGTTGGATTTCTTTTTGTGGCATGAGGAGCTATAGCACTTTTCCAGAGCCTGTGTGCTTCCAATAACATGAAAGCCCCTATATTTTTATTAACAGATGATGGACCTGACTGGCGATTGTTATTTATGTGGGTTCAGTTGAATGCTATTTGGTGGCAATTTGGGGTAAAGAACATTTTGGATCAGTTCAAATCTATCCGGTGCTTTATGTTGAGCATTTATATTAAAGTTTCCATCTAGATCTCTGAAATACGTGATTGAGGTGAAACCCCCCGACGAATGCATTCACTAATTAGGCAGCAGAGTTACTCCAGACTCTGTTTGGCTCTGTTCTGTGGTGTCCATCTTCTCAACTGTGCACAAAACTGTTGTTGACTGCACTTTTGTGTATGGCCAAAAAGACGCATAAAAAAGGGAAACCGGCAGACCACAGGCAAGACACCCTCTGCCTGACTACAGTGAATTTTTCATTGGTTTTATCTGAATCACTTTTTTCATAGATTTACATGTAATCCCCAGAGCAAGTGCTCAGCGTAGAGCACAGGATAAATGTGTGTCACGCCATACTGCGATCATTTGCAGGCAGAATGAACAATTGAACAGCAGTTGTAGAGTTGGCTTTATTACTATTTTTTACTCTGTTCACCTTGCAGTGTAAGTGATAAGGTGGCTTCATTACTCAGATCAGTACGATTACAGCAGCACCTATTAACTAGTGTGAGAGTTTTACAGATCGGGTTGCTCCAAATGTGGTGATACCAAATGTGTGTACTTCTTTTGTATATTTTTACTTTTACATAAATATACATATTTTTTAGTATAAAATTATTTTTATTTTCTTTGTTATTTATTTTCTGATTTTCTAACAATATTTTGCCAATTTTTTAAAACTTTTTTAAACTTTTTGATTTAGTCCCCATAGAGGCCATTAACTTTTATTAGTCTGATTGCTGGTATTTTGTATTAGAATGCACTTGCATTGCAATACATTATACCTGTGAGTGAGACACTGACAGAAACATCTTAGACCATGCTCCTGGCATGGTCTAACAGGCCTGCCATTGCTGACTGCTCCGGAGATCATCATCATGACCTTGGGTTGCCATGGAAATAATTGGGCTCCCGTGATCACGTCATGGGGTTCATGATCAGGTGGGAGAATGAGGGCTCTCTCTCTCTCAGCCTCCTAAATGTTGAAATTGCCATGACCATCCTTGGCTTTGACAGCCGGAGTTCGGCTATAACTTACAACGAGCTCTCGGCAGTGATTACGTGGGCACAGCTTTTGTGCCAGTGTGATTGCTATGAGGTACACTTACGTCATTTTGCGGTAACCCCTTCACAAGCATAATGTAAACTTATGTAAAATATCGTGAAGAGGTTAAGGATCACAATTGATCCAATGTTGTCAATTAGATACATCAATAAAGCCAATAAAGGTTTTTTTTATGAGACTTACCTTTCTTCCACTAATACATTTCCTGTGTAATACGCTGTGAGTGAGCTGGACTTCTTGTGCAATGTTTATCAGAATATGATAAAAAAAAATGTAAATGTTTTTCCGATGAACTGCTCACTATAAAATGGATACAACCCTGATAACACATAATGACATCCCAGTGCTACCTGTTTCTTTCACTGAGGATGGGCATGTTTGATTCACAAGTGGGATTAAAAACAGATATGACTTTTTTGGGTGGGACATTTAGTCCTCCAAAAAATGGGCATACCTGTTACACCTCATGGCTCTCCTGTTGCAAGGAATGAGGCGGTCTCCCATTCCTTGCCTGCCACAAGCCCTCCTGCTCAGCAGCACCGAAGGTCTGGCAGACTGCACAGTAGATACCTGCTCAGAGAGGCAGCAGAAGGGTGACACCTAGTGGTTCTCCTGTTGCAAGGAGTGAAGCAGTCTCCCATTCCTTGCCTGCCACGGGTCCTCCTGCTCAGCGGCCCCGAAGGTCTGTGAGGTTGCACAATGTGCAGAGGTTTGCTGCTCAGGGAAGCAGTGAGACTCCCGTTATCTCTGCACAATGTGAGACCGAGGATCCCGCCTCTATATCCAAGAGGCAGGAGGGTAAGCACGTGCAATGCGTGGCGTGTCCTGATTCACCCACTGACGTTTCACGGCTTGATGACGAGGCTGGTGACGTGGTGAATCCTGACTGGCCGGGCTGGGATGTTGTGGACCCTGATTGGGTCAAATCCGTCATCTCCGCCTTGCGCCCGCCCTTGGGTGGAGCTACACCTCCTTAAAAGATCCCCCTGCCATCATGGCGGCGCGCGACCGTTCATTATTGTTGCATGACTGGCAGCGTGCTGCTACGTCACTGTACAGTCATTTGTTGTCTTCTTGTGGGCTTTGCCCTTGCTGCTCCGGCAGTACCTGGTCTGCAGGCCGTGTTCCTGCCTTGCCGCTCTGGCAGTATCTCGTTTATCAGGCCGTGTTCCTGTCCCAGGTGAGCTCCTCGTGTCTCCGCCGGACTCACATGGTTCTTGAAGCACACGTGCGTGGGCACCTCTGTGCTACCCTCATGCCATATTCTCGTGACTTCCACTGGCACACGTGCGTGGGCACCTCTGTGCTTCCCCCGTGCAACAGGTGCATCGAGCTGTGAGCCCCGTGCCATACAACCCTCACGGGTTAGGGCAGGCCGGTGTACGCAGATCGTCTGTGACCTCAACAGACGATCGCTAGCCGCAACCCGCTCACTCTTCACCCACCATAGCAGCGGTTCTCTACACCGCACAGTGGACCTTGACCGGCGTAAGCGGTCCATATACCATCTTGGCACGCTTCCCCTAAGAACGCCCGTGCACGTGCACTCAGTACTTTGATCTGCCCTCAGCAGGGTATAGAGAAGTACACTTGTGCAGGACCACAATTGATGCCTCTGTGTGGATGGCGTAGGATGTATCATCCACACAAAGCTGCAAAGGAGAACGGCGATTGAAAGGATAGAGGAGGTGCAGGACCAATGCCATCGGACCTGACCGCCACCTCAGGTGAGTATAATAAAAGATATTTTTTAGATTATACAGATTGGCTTAGACACTTATATACTTCTAGAATACTGTAAATAAGAACTTACTAGTGGAGGCTGCAGCTTATAAATGATAAATGTGGTGACAGGTTCCCTTTAAATATAACGTATCGGTTAGTTGATTGTAGTAAATAGAAATGTCTCCTAATTAAAGCACTGAAGCAGCAATTTAATGAAGCTCATTAATAGCCCCCATGTTATTAGTTAGGTATTTTAGGAAGCAATGGCTTTAATGCATGAGCAACAGTTGTGTTCAAAGTTAGTGTGCTATGGTAACTACAAAAGCATGCTTCCTTCTGAACCCATAATTACAGAGATTGTAGACATGATTAGCCAAGCCTACTTTTCACTATTTTACTTTGTAAAAATAGGTAGCTGGAAAAGGTCAAGTAAAACATGAAAAACATTCACATAAAAGAGTTAAAGTTAAACTGTTTGACCTTTGACCACTGCTGCTCCTGGCAATGGTCTTGCAATGTCTTTATGCAGGTCTGAGGAAAGTCTCATATGACTGGGGGCCATCACACTATTAATATTTGAATGGCAAAACTGTTTTAAATAAAAATAGCAAAATGTCTTATTTTATTACCACTACTACTCTGAGTAATCCATATTCTGTTTTATTTAAGTTCGCCATGCAGTTCAAGAGATATGGGCCTTTTTATTAATTGTTAATGTTTGGTCTTTACAAGGCGGCAGTATAGCAAAAAAAATGTGGAAAGGAGAAACCTATTCTCCTAGACCTAGCTAAAAAACAGCATAACTGTGAGCCTAACAGTAAAACTTAACATTTAATATTCGGAATAAAAAGTAACCCACACAAGATAAAAGAACAAACAACATTTACAAAATATCTCAAGCTTGTTAAAACTGATCACAGTGACAATACAATCAGAACAATCCCACCTGTCATATTGATTCTGGAGTAAGTGGAAGAGATTCCTCAAATCAGATCCATCAAATCAGTCAGCTGATTTGTCATGGGAAGATTACGATACACTTATATGGCCCTATATTGCACTGGCCCTGTCCAACATACAGTGGGTACAGAAAGTATTCAGACCCCTTTGAATCTTTCACTCTTTGTTTTGTTGCAGACATTTGGTAAATTCAAAAAAGTTAATTTGTTTTCTCATTAATATAAACTCTGCACCCCATCTTGACAGAAAAAAACCAGAAATGTAGAAAATTTTGCAATTTTTTTAAACAAGAAAACTGAAATATCACATGGTCATAAGTATTCAGACCCTTTGCTCAGACACTCATATTTAAGTCACATGCTGTCCATTTCTTGTGATCCTCCTTGAGATGGTTCTACTCCTTCATTGGAGTCCAGCTGTGTTTAAACTGATAGGACTTGATTTGGAAAGGCACACACCTGTCTATATAAGACCTCACAGCTCACAGATCATGTCACACCATATGACAATCATGAGGTCAAATGAACTGCCCAAGGTGCTCAGGGACAGAATTGTGGTAAGGCACAGATCTAACGAAGGTTACAAAATAATTTCAGCAGTACTCAATGTCCCTAAGAGCACAGTGACCTCCATAATCCTTGAATGCAAGAAGTTTGGGACCACCAGAACTCTTCCTTGACCTGGCTGTCCAGCTAAACTGAGCAATCGTAGGAGAAGATCCTTGGTGAGAGAGGTAAAGAAGAACCCCAATATCACTGTTGGTGAGCTCCAGAGATTCAGTAGGGAGATGGGAGAAAGTTGCACAAAGTCAACCATCACTGCAGCCCTCCACCAGTTGGGCCTTTACAGCAGAGTGGCCGACGGAAGCCTCTCCTCAGTGCAAGACATACAAAAGCCCGCATAGAATTTGCAAAAACACACATAAAGGACTTCCAGACTATGAGAAATAAGATTCTCTGGTCTGATGAGACAAAGCTAGAACTTTTTGGTGATAATTCTAAGCGGTATGTTTGGAGAAAACCAGGTACCTCATCACAGTGAAACATGGTGGTGGCAGCATCATGCCTGGGGGGGGGGGATATTTTTAAGCTAAAGGTTGCAATTGAAGAAAAATTGAATATGGCCAAGTACAGAGTTATCCTGGAACAATACCTCTTCCATATTGCTCTGGAACTCAGACTTAGCCTAAGGTTCACCTTCCAACAAGACAATGACCCTAA
>NW_027443916.1:22500-32683 GCF_048569485.1 Anomaloglossus baeobatrachus | reverse complement strand
GCTCAGAACCCTTTACATGCCACTCTCCTCTATCGCACTCTGCAATGACCATTGGTCATATCCATTGCACAGAGACTTTTTCCCTGCTATACCATATGACTGATACAGAGGTACTAAACAATATAATGTCTGCGGCTTTTTAACTTGAAGAAACTGTCACCAGGTTTTTGTTATTCCATCTGAGAGCACCATGATGCTAGGACAGATATCCGGATTCCAGCGATCTGTCACTTACTAGGCTGCTTGCAGAAGTTTTGATAAAATCACAGTTTTCTCTGCTGGACATCTACTAGTTCTCGGAATGCTGAGCGCCGTATAACCCCGCCCACACCCCCAGATGGTGTATAACCCCGCCCACACCCCCAGATGGCGTATAACCCCGCCCACACCCCCAGATGGCGTATAACCCCGCCCACACCCCCAGATGGCGTATAACCCCGCCCACACCCCCAGATGGCGTATAACCCCGCCCACACCCCCAGATGGCGTATAACCCCGCCCACACCCCCAGATGGCGTATAACCCCGCCCACACCCCCAGATGGCGTATAACCCCGCCCACACCCCCGATGGCGTATAACCCCGCCCACACCCCCGATGGCGTATAACCCCGCCCACACCCCCGATGGCGTATAACCCCGCCCACACCCCTGATGGCGTATAACCCCGCCCACACCCCTGATTGGTAGCTTTCTCTGCCCACTCTGCATAGGCAGAAAGCTACCAAATCAGTGGTGGGGGCGTGGCTGGACTATCTGGCAACAGAGTTACTAGTCCTCTGATGATAATCTCCTGCTGATAAAACAATTATTTTATAGAAACTACAGCAAGAAACTCAGTAAGTGACATATGGTTGGAATCTGGGGCTCTGTCTCTACATTATGAAGTTCTCAGAATAGGTGTCAAAAACCCAGTGACCTATTTTCTTTAAATTTACACTAATGAAAAATATATAAATGCTCATAAAGGACAAGAGCAAAATCAGCAACATCAGCATTTGCAAACTTGCTTTCTGATTGTGAGTCAATGGTTTGATTTACCTGTGTCCGTATTCTATTTTATGTCTAGGCTATCATATCGGACGGGCCAAGATACAGCAAACTGTGACACGTGTAGGAAAAGCGCATGTATCATATACAGGTAAAACGTCATTATTTTACTAATTAAGCATGCAGATGTACATACATGCAAAACATCGCCAGTCCAAATTGACATTTATAACCTCGCCCCTGGTGGGGATGGGGGGGGAATTTGGTTAGTCCAATATATAAAAATAATTTCTATGGACAGGAGCTGACATTAGTAGAACTATAAGACTATGCACACGGTGAGTTATTTTTATGCAGGTTTTGATGCTTTTTTTTTTGCAAAATCGGCACCAAAATCTGCATACGTATCCTAAAGCCAGCAAAGTATCCCAGCGCACGGCGAAAGGGAAGGGAAACCCTGTGTCTAGGGAAAAAGAAGATTGTGACCCCAGACCAAACCTACTGATGGTCCTTGGGGTCCCTCACCATCCTAGATAGGTTCTGCACCTATGCGTCGAGCCAGATACCTGACCCTAGATATCCCTAGTGCTCGGCCCTAAATAGGGAATAGATGGGATGAGCTCTTCGTCAACCCCACTAAATACTACAGAAGACACAAGGAGGACACACAGGGGGAAAAGCATGAACTACCTTTCACTAGATGACTCAGGTACAAGTTCAGCAGAGTTTTCAGGAACAATACCACAGAGGAGTACAAGCCACCTGCTTGCAACCAGAGCTTGAAGGAACTGAAAATATCACCAGCACCAGTCCCTGGAAGGAAGGAGTATTTAAGCACCAAAATAATGCTGATTATCAACAACTGGGTGGAAGGCGAGCTCCTGCTGGGTCCAAAAAGGAGAAATGAATCCAGCAGGAAAGCTACCTATACCAATGAATACTGACAGCAGGAACAATGGAGTGTAAGGGAGCACTCTGCGCAGTCAGACGCTGTGACCTTCAACGGCCAGAACTGTCACCCGTGACACATAGTCTGAGATTTCTGAAGTGCTGAGCACACATTGCTTTTTTTTCGCTTTTGGTGCAGAAAAAAATCTGCAGCATGTCAATTGTTGGGGTGTATATTCCTGTGTTTTTTATTCATTGACTTCATAAAAAAGCACCAAAAATGCATACGTTTATTTCTGCCAGAAGGTGCAGATTTCACGCATTTCTGCATCAAATCTGCAGGGTGTGCACATACCCTTCATGTCTGGTTGGGGACCATTGATAAGGGCCATTAATATGTTTTGCCGTCATTTTGCGATTGTTGGTTTCGGGTGGAAATTAAGGATCACGAAAACGCCAAAGAAAGGTTAAAGCCGCGCAAAAAAAATTCGTCAAGACCAGTTACCTTGAATTACAAAGAACATCATGTCATCCGGAATTTGCTTTTGAAAGGGAAATGAGGAAACATGGATTATTCGGAGAGGGAAATGTATCCATACAAGTAGGGATTTCAGATTACTGTCATCAGACACAATCATGTGCCCTGAGACTTAAATATGTGGCACAGCCTGACTGCCAACGAGCACAGCCCCATCTGTTATGTAACAGCTGACGGAAGAGGAAAGCATATATATTCACATATTTCTGGCACAGACACTTTTAAATGGCTTATTTTTTTTTAATATTATCAAGTCTGTTAATGAGAATAAATGCGCAAAAACAAACAAACAGCGCAGATTTATTACCGGTATAATATGTATATAATTGTTGGATCTGGCCCAGGAAACCCGGCCGACGGCAGCCACAGCTTCACTGCCTTTGTATTATGTAACAATGGAGACGAATTTACATCGGAAGATTAGGTTAAAATCCAGTTAAGTGATGCGATACTAAAAACTGGATAATTCAGATTTTTTTTTGCTTTAATGCATGTATTTTGGGCTAAAAAGAAAAAAAAATTGCAGACGGGTTTCATTTACATTTTTGCACCATTTGGCTTTATACATTTTTTCTGCCTGCAGAACGAGTAAACTGAGAATCAGTCAATGAGCTTAGGGTACTTTCACACTTGCGTTGAACGGTATCCGTTGCATTGCGTTGTGTAACAGATGCAACGGATGTGTTGCATATAGTGGCACAACGGATGCAACGGATGCTGCAAAACAACGCAATTCGTTTTGATTTTTTTTTTTTTTTTTTTTTACAGTTTTACCAGCGGCAGACTATTGTAAACGATCAGCTGATCGCTCCCAGTAGCTGGCCACCGGGTGATCAGCTGATCGCTCCCAGTAGCCGGCCGCCGGGTGATCAGCTGATCGCTCACAGCAGCCGGCCGCCGGGTGATCAGCTGATCGCTCCCAGTAGCCGGCCGCCGGGTGATCAGCTGATCGCTCCCAGTAGCCGGCCGCCGGGTGATCAGCTGATCGCTCCCAGTAGCCGGCCGCCGGGTGATCAGCTGATCGCTCCCATTAGCCAGCCGCCGGGTGATCAGCTGATCGCTCCCTGCAGCCGGCCGCCGGGTGATCAGCTGATCGCTCCCAGTAGCCAGCCGCCGGGTGATCAGCTGATCGCTCCCAGTAGCCAGCCGCCGGGTGATCAGCTGATCGCTCCCTGCAGCCGGCCGCCGGGTGATCAGCTGATCGCTCCCAGTAGCCAGCCGCCGGGTGATCAGCTGATCGCTCCCAGTAGCCAGCCGCCGGGTGATCAGCTGATCGCTCCCTGCAGCCGGCCGCCGGGTGATCAGCTGAGCGCTGTCACTTGCCGGCGCCCGGGCATGCCGGTGGCCGGTCGCTCAGCTGAGCGCTGTCGCTTGCCGACGGCCGGGCGCTCAGCTGAACGTTCGGCCACCGCGAGCCAAAATAAAGTTTGATTTAAAAAAAAAAAAAAATAACGTTACATGCTGTGTTCCTCCCGCTGGGCAGAAGCAACGGAGCGTCACCCAGCGGAAGCAACGCAGGTCCTTTTGGTACAATCCGTCACCCATACAAGTCTATGGGAAACAGCGGAATCCGTTAACGGAAGGAAATAAACGCAAGTGTGAAAGTACCCTTATTCTGACAGGGTCTTTACATTTTTGCACCATTTGGCTTTATACATTTTTTCTGCCTGCAGAACGAGTAAACTGAGAATCAGGCAGTAAGCTTATTCTGACAGGGTCTTTACATTTTTGCACCATTTGCCTTTTTAGGCCATGTGCGCACGCTGCAGATTTACCGCAGATTTTGCCACGGATTTGCTGCAGAAAACATCAACCATTGCTGCAGTCATTCCTCAGCAAATTCTATGGGTATAAAAAAATGCTGTGCGCACACTGCGTTTTTTTTATATCCGCAGATTTTCCGCTGCGGAATTAATGAGCATGTCACTTCTTTTCCGCAGGTACCTGCGTGTTTTTTTGCCATAGATAATGGTAAAAATCAGCAGGGACCAACTTGCGGAAAATCCGTGGTAAATCCGCGTCAAATCTGCACCAAACCGCGGTAACGCTATGTGTCCACGCTGCGGAAAATGCGTGGAATTTGCCGCGGATTTTTCGCGGAAATTCCGCGGATTTTTCAACAATCTGCAGCACAGCTACTCCCAAGCCATTTCTACGGCATTTGGGAACTGCTGTGGCCACGCTGCGGATTTTTCCGCAGCGGAAAGAATGCGGAGTTCCCTGCGGAAAAATCAGCAGCATGGGAATTATTCCTGCGGACTTCTCCGCAGGGTCCCATATACTTACCTGCCTTGATAGAAGACAACGATGTCACTTTCTCCGTCCGGTGTACAGGAGCGCGGTCGATCCAGGTACAGGAAGGAAGAGGTGGGCGGGGCCTGCACGAGCTCCGGTCATGTGACAGCCGGAGCTAGTGCAGGCCCGCCCACCTTCTCCAGCACAGTGCACCAGACGCTGACAGAGTGACCCGGCCGCCGGAAAGCGAGGTGCTGCATGATTGAGGTAAGTAATATGAACGCCCCGATCACTGCAGCACTTGTTCTGCATTGAGGATGCAGTGCCGAAGCCATGGTACTGTAGCCTCAATGCAGAATGTCCGCACCATATCCGCAGGACATTCCGCTGTACATCCGCAGCATGGAAACAGACAGACGTTTTGCTGCAGTTTTCTGGGAGCACCTGCGAAATGTCTTGCGGATATAACCGCAGAACACTGTCCCCGTGGGCACATAGCCTAAAACTGCATGCAGATTTTGTTGCGGTTTTGGTGCGGTTTTTTATCGCGGAGGCGGGATTCTTTAAGAGGGTCCAGATTTTCCTTAAGAAAGTCACTTTGGGTATCTGAACAAGCACACCCTGGACAGTGAGAGCCATGATTAGGAAACCTACTCTGAAAGCTGTGGGCTGGTGATTTTGCATGAAGTTGAGATGTATAGAGAAGGAGATGATCAGCGAATTCTCATAGATGTACAGAGGTAGCTAGCAGTTAACCCCTGTGCTAGAATGTAACTACAATGCACACTGGGCTGGGGTGTGGCAGGTCAAGCTGCATGAAAACCAGCTGTACACTATGAAAGATAAAAGCTGTTATTGCAAGAGAATGACAGCAGATAGCAAAAGCAAGTAAATTGCAAACTTGCTTATTTTCATATTGTGTAACTAATTAAAATAATTAACTAACTATCTGGAAAGAAACTTCATTAAAATAAAAGATGATTTAGCCTAACAGCTTAACGTTGGACAAAAAAAATAAATAAATAAATAAATAAAAGTCTAGGCTTTTATGTGTGGGGCAAATTGTAATACACACTGAAAGTTACAAAGGGGCTGTTAAACCAAATGCCAATGTACTGTGGTAGCTGCAATGCTAGGAATTAACCCATGTGCTAGAATGTAACTACAATGGACACTGGGCTTTGGTGTGGCAGATCGAGCTCCATGGAAACCAACTGTACACTATGAAAGATAAAAGATGTTTTTGCAGTAGAATGACAGCAGATAGCAAAAACAAGTCAATTGCAAACTTGCTTGTTTTCATGCTGATTAATTAAAAGCAATTTACTAACTGGAAAAACGTCTTTATAAAAAAAAAAAAAAACAATAAAAAAAAAAAAAAAGATGATTTAGCCTAACCCCTTAACGCTGGAGAAAATAAATAAATAAGTCTAGTCTTCTGTATGGGGCTAAATGTAATACACACTTAAAGTTATAAGGGGTCTGTTAACAGGACCAAAGGGGTCTTGCAACCACACTATAGGCTTCTACCCAAACAGGGATTTTAACAACAATACCACCACAACATTTTCAATCATCGTTAGATGGCATTCAACATTAATAGATGAAACCATTAACCATTTTTATATTTCCATCTACATAGATGAGTCATATTTTTGAACGACCCCATACTGGGGAAAAAGGGAATCAAATTCCAAGTGGTGTAAAATTGTGGGGCAAAAAAGCGATTCCGGCACTGTTTTTTGGGGAATTCTGTTTTTACTACATTCACGGTGCCATAAAATGACTTGGCGATTATTTTTATTTTTATATTTTTAAACCTGACATAGTAAGCCCAATGTCTTGAATGGGTTAACACCTTCACTTATCCTAACAGCTACAGACCCAGCACAAATGTGCATTACTTAAAGGGACTCAGTCAGCAGAGTTCTGCAAGTGTTAAAACAGAGACTTCAGCCATGTGTCCGTTATGTCAGGTTTTTTTTTGTTTTGTTTACCTGCAATGTTAGCTTAAGCCTCTTATCTTTATCATTAGTGGATCTCAGCAGACATGAGTTATTCCGACTTCACCCTCTTCTGTGATTAGCAGCTTCTGTCTATGGATATGTACACTGAAAGCATGGTATGGGCAGGGTGAGCTCTCAGAGCTCTGCTATATGCAAAATGTCAAATCTTTCACTGTCTCAGAGGCTGCAGCCACTAATCTAAGGGATATATCATTGGACTCTGGGCATCTTTGCCTACATGATGCTTCTCTTAGATGAGGTAGGAAAAACCTGCTGACAGATTCCCTTTAAGGCTATGTGCGCACTGGAAAATGGAATTTTCTCAAGAAAATTCCACAGGTATTCAAAGATTACCGCACCCGCGGTAAAAAAACGCGGCAAACCGCACCCGAAAACCGCATGCGGTTTGCTGCGGTTTTACCGCGGTATTGTTCGCGGTATTGCCGCGTGCGGGTTGGGATGTGCTTTATTGCATTCAATGCAATAAAGCACATTGAAAAAAAAAAAAAGTCATTTCACTCTGAGATAGATAGATAGATAAAGAGACAGAAGAATAGATAGAGGGATAGACAGACAGACAGACAGATAGATAGACAGACAGACAGATAGAGGGATAGATAGATAGATAGATAGATAGATAGATAGATAGATAGATAGATAGATAGATAGATAGATAGATAGAGTACAGATCGCTGCATTT
Organism: Anomaloglossus baeobatrachus; assembly: GCF_048569485.1. Classification (NCBI taxonomy): domain Eukaryota; kingdom Metazoa; phylum Chordata; class Amphibia; order Anura; family Aromobatidae; genus Anomaloglossus; species Anomaloglossus baeobatrachus. The sequence goes on along the minus strand of NW_027443916.1, from coordinate 25,328 downwards.
CCCACGGTCGGCAGTGAGTTCACATTACCGGCCGTGGGAAATGACCGGTAATTACCTCTGTTGTCTGCTGCATTCATTCAGCGCTGTGACAGTCGCGGCTGGATGTAAGCAGCGCAGAATGTGGATTATGCTGGAGCTGTGGATTACGCCGGAGCTTTGTTTCGGGAGGGGTTAATAAAATGGTGAACGAGGCTTGTTTGTTTTATTTAAAATAAAGGATTTTTCTGTGTGTGTTTATTCACTTTACTTACGGGTTGATCATGTCAGCTGCCACATAGACGCTGCCATAATCAAGCCTGGAGTTAATGGCGGCGATCCGCCACCATTAACCCCTTGTATTACCCTGACTGCCACTGCTACACGGCGGCAGGAAGAGCCGGGGACACGCCGGTGCTGCCGCATAATGGATGCGACAGTCCCGGGGCAGCTGCGGCTGATATTCTCGGCTGTGGGAGGTGGGAGTGAGGCGGGGGACATTAACCCTGCCCCTCTCCCTCCCCAGCCTGAGAATACCGGGCCGCCGTTGTGTGCTTACCTCGGCTGGAAGGTAAATATACAGCGGAGCCCACGTTCTTTATTTTCTATATTTCCGTTTGCTTTCTGTGTTCTATGCGTCTGTGATGTCTGTGTGTGTCTGTGTCTGTGATCTGTGTTTGTTAACTCTCTGCTTTGCTTCCTCTTCCTGTAATGACATCATTTCCCTGCAAAACCGCAGACAAGCGATGTACATTACCGGAGGTAAACCGCGAAATACCGCAGGGAATAACGCAGGAAAACGCAGTGAACCGCACAGAATTTGCTGCCTGCGTTATTCCCTGTGGGATTTCACGATTAACATTGGAGTCAATGTAGTGAAATCACGCAGCGACGTGCGGAAAAGAATTGACATGCAATTGATTTTGCTGCGGGAATCCCGCAGCAAAACATAGAGCTGTCAAATTCCGCATAGTGCGCACAGGATTTTTTTTGCCCATAGGTTTTGCTGGTGATTCACTGCAGAGATGTTATGAACATTTTCTGCAGTGAAACATGCAGCAAAACCGCAAAAAATCCGCGGCAAAATCCGGTAAGTGCGCACATAGCCTTAAATTTCAACAAGAACAGTGCACTACTTCATTTGCCCTGTGGGGGCACTGCAGGGAAATAAAACGCTCTTCAGTTACCCCCTCTGACCTTTGGGACACAAAACAGAGGAAACTTAAGATCAACAAATTAATGATTGGTCAATTCTGGAATGCGGCCTTTCAGTTTATAGAATAGATGGAGCCTTCTATTCAGTCCTATGTTCTCCCTAATTGCCTTGCCATCCCTCTTCAGTATTCCTGGTATACACAAATTAGGTTAAATGCACATTTACTGCCCATCCAAAAATTTTAAGGGGGGGGGGGAGGGGCGCGCGCTGGTCTATTTAAAAGAATAGAAACCGAATGAGGAGACTTCAGTTTCTGCTTTTCCTTCCGAATGTGTCCAAATGTGTACGATTGGAACCTATAAATATGGATGGTGTGTACTTTTCAAGTTTTGGTCTTTTAAAAGAAAATTTTGCATTGGCAGGCAGAGCACTGGGCGTTTGATCTTACATTTAAAGAGAGGGAAAAAAAAAATCAGTGCCATGTGCAGCAATTATTGGGTATTAAATGTCAAAGAAAATGTCTGTGTTGTTGACGACGAGGTTTTCTTTGCTTCCCAAAACGGTGTTAAAAGTTCTACGGCACAGAGAGAACGTGAGGTTATAGAGTATAAAAATAACAAAATAAGAGAAAAACATAAAACGTCAGTGCCAAATCAGGATTAGTATTCCATTACACGCTATGATTTGTCTAAAATAATATAAATGAGTTTTTTTAAAAATGAACGTAACCATAAATTGGTAAAATGTTATTAGAGTTGTAAAAACAAGTTGACCAAGAAAAAAATGTTTTGTTGCAAAAATACATAAATAAACCTATAATAAAAAAAAAATATATATATATATATATACACACATACATACATATATATATATACACACAGACATACATATATATATATACACACAGACATACATATATATATATATACACACAGACATACATATATATATATACACACAGACATACATATATATATATATACACACAGACATACATATATATATATACACACAGACATACATATATATATATACACACAGACATACATATATATATATACACACAGACATACATATATATATATACACACAGATATATATATATATATACATACATATATTATATATATATATATTATATATATATATATATATATATATATATATATATACATATATATATACATATATATATATACATATATATACATATATATACACATATATATACATATATATACATATACACACACACACACACACACACACAGTTTATGACAAAGGTGAGTACACCCCTCCGCTGCGTTACGTATGAACAACACCACTCACGTGAGCATCGCTGTGCTCGGGTACGCTCAGTGCTCAGCCCAGTGCGAGCCACTTGCAGGGTTTGAACAGCTCGCACTAGGGGTAACAACAGCGTGATCGCATATAGTGTGCACAAACCAAAAAAAAAAAAATGGAAAAACCCCACCTGCCCCCAGAAGTGTCTGGTTTATGGCTAGCCACATGCAGCTAGCATGAGACCCAAACTGCCCAATTAGTGACTTCTTCCATTGGGGTTCAGGTGAAGTCCGGTATCTAGACTAAACAGCTGAACTGAACTTACACGGGTCTGCTGATCTCTACCCATTAATCCATATCCTTAGCCTAAGAAAACTCGCAAACAATTTGCTGAAGAATTTCAGTCTAAGTT
>NW_027443916.1:0-17500 GCF_048569485.1 Anomaloglossus baeobatrachus | reverse complement strand
GCTTTGTTTTCTTAGATCTAATTTCTAAATGTTTTCGTACCCAAAAAGCTTAAAAAAAAAAACTATTGAAAATAAAATAAAAATACAAACAATACAAAAAATATATATATAAAAAATAAACCATAACAATACAATTCTGGCTAAAAGTTTCATAACTAATGTTGGAATACTGTTTGGTCTCAACCTTACGATGTTTTATATAAGTATTCAATGCCATACCATTGTAAAAGAAAGCCAAGACTTATTTTATTTCTATTTATTTTTTTCCCGGTTAATTTGGCATTAAGCTTTGTTATAACAGGTCATAGAGATCTACAACTTTTTTCAATAAAAAAATGGTATAATTTAGATAAGTGGAACTTATTATTCTATGTCTGTTTAATTAAAATAATTAAGGAAAAAAAATGTGAATATGGATATTTTCTAGGTAATTTTAAAATAAAACTATTAAAGATTAATTTTTTACTATATAATGGAAGAAATAGTAAATGAATGAAGGATTGTTACGCTACTTAGTATAGTATAATACAGTTATCATTTTCCCTTAAATGAGGGAGGGGAATGAAATAAAAGAAAATATATATATCTATATTTACAAATCATTTTTGCAATGTATCCTGTATAGCTTAGATCGATGAGAAAGTACAGAATTAATTTTTCTACAATGCTTCCCAGAGTTGTAAAATATCATTGATATTGTTGAAGAATCATTTATCTTTTTGGAAGAAAAAACCCCAAACATCTAGACCATTAAAAGGAACACAATCTAACCATCAAATAGTGATTTCTCGTCTTCTCCTTCTCACAATCCTATCTCGTCCGGAAGGCAAATGGGTTGGGAGAGTAGAGCGCGGGGATCTCGACTAATTCATCCGATACACAGACTAAACATGGCCGAATCAGCAGACGGGGTGACTGCTGTGTCCAGTCTTAAGCCCCCATAGACATTTGATAAGTCAACTATCTTCCCTAAAGGCCACTTTACACAAAGCGGCATCGCTAGCGATGTCGAAGGTGAAAGCACCCGCCCTGTCGGTTGTGCGTCACAGGCAAATCGCTGCCCGTGGCACACAACATCGTTAGTCCCCATCACACATACTTACCTGCCTAGCGACATCGCTGTGGGCAGCGAACCGCTTCCTTTCTAAGGGGGAGGTTCGTTGGGCGTCACAGAGGTGTCACTAGGCGGCCGCCCAATAGAAGCGGAGAGGCGGAGATGAGCAGCCGGAATATCCCGCCCACCTCCTTCCTTCCTCATTGCAGGCGGCCGCAGGTACAATGGTGTTCCTCGTTCCTGCGGTGTCACACATAGCGACATGTGCTGCCACAGGAATGACGAACAACCTGCGTCCTGCAACAGCAACAACATTTGAGATTAGAACGACGTGTCAACGATGTGAGTAATTTTGATCGTTAGCGGTCGTTCGTGCGTTTCACACGCAATGACATCGCTAACGAGACCAGATGTGCATCACGAATTCTGTGATCCCAACAACATCTCGTTAGCGATGTCGTTGCGTGTAAAGCCCCCTTAACTAGATGGGATTGTTCTGCCGTGTGCTCTCTAGCAGGGACCGGTTTCCCCAAATAACAGGGATTGGCCATCGGAAATCCAATTTACTGGAACCTTTTCTCCCCCAACATTTTTTGAGGGCAAGTCAGGAGGCCCCCATACACATAAGACTGCTGTCCGATTCTACTGATATTTGCTGATTTTTTTTTGTTGTCAATGGGGTATACACATCAACAAAAAAAAAAAAAAATCAGCAAATATCAGTAGAATAGGACAGCAGTCTTATGTGTATGGGGGCCTCCTGACTTACCCTCAAAATAATGTTGGGGGAGAAAAGGTTCCAGTAAATTTGATTTCCAATGGCCAATCCTTGTTATTTGGGAGACCGGTCGCTGTTAGAGAGCACACGGCAGAACAATCCCATCTAGTTAGGGAAGATAGTTGACTTATCAAATATGTATGGGGGGCTTTAGACTGAAACATGTAGTCAAAAATACTAAACTCTACCCTACTCGTGATTGATCCATCAGATTAAGAACATCCAAATATGTTGCCCATTAGCAATCCCATTATTAATTTCTAAGTTTAGAGTTCCTTTAAAATGGGTCATCGGGCAGAAACATTTTTTTTCCCTAGATATTTTTTTTTAACCAGTGACTCAGAATAGGTATAAAAAAAAGGCAACACTCACTCCATCTAATCCTCAACTGCTGCAATTCTGATGCTGCCCGTATCACCCAGGGGTTTCTACTTTCTAGACGCGAGTTGACTCACATGGAATGCTAGGAAATTTAGCGCTAACAATCTTTGGCTGATGCAGGTGACTGCTACGGCCAACGATCATCTGAGCGGGCATTTCCTTTGTGTCAAGGAGGAACCAAAAAGTCTGGCAGAGTGGCAGTCTTCGAATGGGAGCAGAGACTCAGAGTATTATGTCTATTGTTTTAGAACCCATTCTAAGTCACTGGCAAAAAAATTGTATCTACTGTAAAACATCTGTAAAGGGTTAGTCCGAAGAAAAGGAGTTTTCACCCATCCACATAAATTCTAGATTAGATTGGATTCCCCACCTCCACTCCATCGATTGCCAGAGAGGGAACTTTTTTGCCTTGGAATGGAGCAATAGTACACATTCCCAACCAATTAATTCTCTATGTGCTTGAACCATAGAGAAAAGAGTAGTTAGCGAGCTTGTGTAATAGCACTTCACCCCAAGAGAGACAAAAGTACCCTATTTGGGCTGTCAATGTGAGTATTGACAGTCATACCCCTGAATGATCTATAGGTTTTCATTAGTGAAGAGTTAGCACTACCATGCTCAGGTGCTCACAACTAGTGATAAGCGAGCGCTAAAATGCTTGGGTCTTGTAACTAGAAAAAGAGCGCTACCATGGTTGGTACTTATAACTAGTGATGAGCGGGCACTACCATGCTCAGGTGCTCGGTACTCGTAACTAGTGATGAGCGGGCACTACCATGTTTGGGTCTTGTAACTAGTGATGAGCGTGCACTACCATGTTTGGGTCTTGTAACTAGTGATGAGCGGGCACTATTATGCTCAGGTGCTTGATACTTGTAACGAGCAGTTGGACGCTCAGACGGGCTCGACTGGAATACTCTATTATAATGTAAGTCAATGGGGAACTCTAGCATTTTTCCGGAAGATTTTCCAGAAAAATGCTTGAGATTTCATTATACTCTGTACACAAGTCGAGCCTGTCCGAGCGTCCAAGAACCGAGCATGAGTACCGAGCATGGTAGTGCTCGCTCATCACTAGTTACGAGTACCAAGCACCGAAGCATGGTAGTGCTCACTCATCACTAGCTACGAGTACTGAGCACCCGAGCATGGTAGTGCCCGCTCATCACTAGTTACGGGTACTGAGCACCTGAGCATGGTAGTGCTCACTCATCACTAGTTACTAGTACCGAGCATGGTAGTGCTCGCTAATCACTAGTTACGAGTACTGAGCACCCGATCATGGTAGTGCCCGCTCATCACTAATTGCAAGTACTGAGCACCTGAGCATGGTAGTGCCCGCTCATCACTAGTTACGAGTACTGAGCACCTGAGCATGGTAGTGCCCGCTCATCACTAGTTACGAGTACTGGGCACCAGAGCATGGTAGTGCCCGCTCATCACTAGTTATCACCTATCCTGCAGATAGGTTACAACTTTTTCTCAGACAATCCCTTTAAAAGGAGTAATGTGAGAATATTAGGATCAATATGCTGCGGGGAAAAAGCAAGTTCTAGAATGGTTTCTGCGTACTACACAAATCCAATGGTCAGTGGTGATTTAAATTTTAAATATTTTTTATTTTTTTTACAAAATATTAGACACGACAGTACAGATTAGCCACACAATATTTAGAAGATACCGATATAAACCCTCATGTTTTTTTTCAATCCTAGACAAATAATTGATATAATATTAATACCAGTGTGTGAAAGTAATGCAGAAAATGAAAGGTTAAATGCATGGATCGATGATTTTTCTTTTTTAGTATTTTTATTTGTCACTGCTATGGGTACATCCAGATAACAAAAAAGGTGCTTTATTTTCTATCACTATGTGATAATTTGAAGCAAGTGTAAGGATTGTACAATTTTCAGTAATATTGTATTAGATATGTATTTATGCCCAGATAAATTTATGCTTTATTATGAATAATACTTGTCAGACTTGCTTAATAGGGCTACAAAAAAAATGTACATAAAAAGAAATATAAAATTATTTTTGTGTATAATATAGTCTGTGTAAAAGGAATAGTGGTAATGTGCCAAGAAGGAAGTGCAATTGTTTTATTTGCTGGGCCGGGGGGAAAAAATAATATATAAATATATATATTACTGTATTTTTTATTTATTTTTATTATTTTAATTAAAGATACATATGTTTATACTGCACAAAGAAAACTTTGTTTTAAAAAAAAATCCCCAAATAAAGTTTTGCCCGTACTTTATGATTTAATTAATAGAATAGTACATTAAATGAATGGTTATCATTTATCAGAAAAGCAGATTTTTCTTTTCTGCCGTTAACATTTCGATTACAAGATTGAACAGGTATTGTATTCACGGACATCTCAGCAAACCAGGAAAACTAACAGCAGGTTCTTGTCTATATACGATTTTGTGGATATTTTTAGGATGCATTTGCTTGTCGAAAGATTCTTCCCATGTTGCGTACATGCTGCGTTTTATTCCACAGCATTTTTCTTTGTGCAGAAAAAAAACAAATTGGATGTGATTTCATGAAAACTCGTGCCCACTGTGCGTTTAAAGGGTGTACATCATGAAAAAATTACCAATAGTTTAAATCAGATTTTTGTGTTACATGTACCGTGTTTTCCCAAAAATGAGACAGGGGCTTATATTCTTTTCTGCTTTGAAAAATGCACTAGGCTTATATTTGCAGGGTGTATTAGTGCCCGAGGATCGCACCACAATTCTTACTAGCTTTCCTGATCTGAGAGTGACAGCTGCATAGACATACAAGAGATCACTCCCCGATCAGGAGTGCCGGCTAATTAAGTGAATGAATATTCACTCTCTTCCCCACCCAGAATCCTGCACGGCACAGACACTCTATGCCTGCTCTATTGTATCACAGTAGGAGGAATGCATCTCACTCCTAGGTGGCTGTATAGATATACACACTGTCACTCTCACATCAGGAGTGACGGTTGCTTAAGTGAATGAATATTCCCCCTCTTCCCCATACAGAACTTCACCCACCGCTTTGAGTCCTGCATGGCACAGACACTCTTTGCCTGCTGTACTATATCACTATATGAAGATCACAGCTTAATCCTCGGTGGCTCTCCTGATCTGAGAGTGACAGCTGCATAGACATACAAGAGGTCACTCCCCGATCAGGAGTGGCGGCTAATTAAGTGAATGAATATTCACTCTCTTCCCCACCCAGAATCCTGCATGGCACTGACACGCTATGCCTGCTCTATTGTATCACTGTAGGAGGATTGCATCTCACTCCTCGGTGGCTCTCCTGAGCTGAGAGTGACAGTTGTATAGATATACACGCGGTCACTCTCAGATCAGGAGTGACGGCTGATTAAGTGAATGAATATTCACCCTCTTCCCCATGCAGAACCTCACCCACGACTTTGAGACCTGCACGGCACAGACACTCTTTACCTGCTGTACTATATCACTGTACGAGGATTATAGCTTAATCCTTGGTGGCTCTCCTGAGCCAAGAGTGACAGCTGCATAGAAATACACGCTGTCACTTTCTGATCAGGAGTGCAGCCGATGATTGCCATGAGCAAGTGATGACTAATTAAGAGAATAAATATTCACCCTCCTCTCCCATAATCCTGCCCACCGCTCTGAGTCCTGCACTGCACCCACACTCTCTATGCCTGCTATATCACCAGTACCGCCAACCTAAGGATTTCATCGCAATCATCAGAGACTCTCCTCAGCTGAGCGTGACAATGAGTGTGTAGGTCTATGCAGCAGTTACACTCAGCTCAGGAGAGTTGCCGATGATTGCAATGCGATCCTCGGGCTGGCAGTACCAGTAATAAAGCAGACAAAGTGTGGATGCAGTGCAGGACTCAAAGTGGTGGATAGGATTACGGGAGAGGAGGGTGAATATTCATTCACTTTATCAGCTATGCACTTGCTCACCGCAATCATTTATGGTACTCCTGATCTAAGAGTGACAGAGTGTATGTCTATGCAAGAGATCCATCAAGGATTGCGATGCGATCCTCATACAGTGATACTGTAGAGCAGGCATAGAGTGTTTGTGCCTGTGCAAGGTTCAGAGTGGTCGGTGGGATTCTGGGTGGGGAATAGAGTGAATATTCATTCACTTAATTATCTGGGAATTAGAGCAACACAAGGGGACAATAACAGTTGTGTATCCTGAAAATCAGAATACTATTAGTTTGACTATGCAAATGGGGCTAATTTTTGGAGTAGGGCTTGTATTTGAAGCCGACCCCAAAAAGGCTGAAAAATCCTGCTAAGGCTTATTTTCTGAGTAGGGCTTTTTTTGGATGAAAGACGATATTTAAAAAAAAAAAAAACCCACAAAACATGGCAATCCTGCAATTTTCACACCAGCCACTGGGACTTTTTTTTTTTTTAGACTTATACTTCTTGTCCTTTTAGTAAGAGTTTTCAGCAGGTTCATTATCAGCAAAGGCAGGATTACAAAAACAGGTAATACCTCGACACCCAGCTGCTAACACAGGATCTACCAATCACAAAAGGTGATTTTACACTTGACCCTTGTTGCCCCTCCCTTCACAATGATCTTTGCACAAGCTCATTTTACCCTTCAGTACAAAAAATAGGGTTGGGATCTGACCACTGCGACTAATGTACATGTGTTATTTCCGGAAACAAGACGTTAAAGCCTAAAAAAAACAAAGATTGTCTAGTTTGAACATTGTAAGATTACTCTTATTTTTTATACAAATTTTAACATGTAAAATAAAAAATTTCCAAAAAATGTAAAATAAATAAATTTAAAACAAAAACCTAATGATTTAAACAATTATTATTTGATGACTCATTCCCTTTAAAGACGCCCTTTAATGGTGGGGGATTCCCTATAGGCTTCCATGGGGAGCCTGAAAAAAATGCATAGAAGAACATATTTGCATTTTCAAAGGAAAAAGAAAAAAAAAAAAAGCTGCTGGAAGTCTGCACAAAAAGAGCATAAAAAAAGGTGTTAAAAAAAACCCACACACAAAAAATACAAAACAAAAAAAAAACCTCCCTGTAGTTTGGTGGAAAAAAAAAAATCAGTGTTTTATAAGGAAGTGCTTCCATTACTGGTAAGATGGGGAATCAAGGTGGACTCGTTCTCCTTACCAGTATGGAGTATTAAAGGTGATACTTCAAGGGTGAAAATCATGCAAATTAGCTCTTTTACAGATCAAAATAAACTTGCAACCTCCACCTGGGAGAGGTAATAAATGTCCGAGCCCAATAATGTGACCAAGAATAAATGCCAACTCAGCACCTCCTCTATGGACCTCCTTGGGACAGTTTGCCCCTCATTGGTGTTGACTGATCTGGCTGAGTGCGGTGTCTTAGATATTACAATAAAATTCACCAATAATCTTACCACCTGAAATATAAAATTACCAAAATCTGCACAAATTAATAACTATAACCTAAAAAAGGCAAGCTACATCATAAACACAACCACATACAAATATGTCCTTCCTCAAGGAGGTTGTCCGCTACTTTTACATCGATGGCTTATTCTTAGGATATGTCATCCATGTCTGATCGGCCGGGGTCAGATTCCCCTCACCCCCGCTAATCAGCTATGTTCAGTGTTGGGGCAACAAATACTCAGTTGTGGACCTGCCTGGTCTTGTGAGAGCAGCCACGGCCGAGTACTGCACATCCGCAACCCATTGAAATGAATAAGAGGCGGATGTGTAGTGCCCGGTCACGACCATTAATAGTTGACGGAGCAGCTCCAGAATTAAGCATGTCCGGCCGCCGGCACCGAAAACAGCAGAGGTATCGGGAGTTGGCTGATCAGACATTGATGACTTATCCTAAAGGGGGCTTTACACGCTACGATATCGTTAATGTTTGGTCGCCGGGGTCAAGTTGTTAGTGACGCACATCCGGCGTCATTAACGATATCGCAGCGTGTAATACTTACCAGCGACCTTAGGCGACCTCAAAAATGGTGAAAATCGTTCACCATGGAGAGGTCGTCCCAAAGTCAAAAATCGGTATGGGTTGTTTAGCGTTGTGGTTCATCGCTCATGCGGCAGCACACATCGCTATGTGTGACACCGCATGAGCGAGGAACGTCTCATTACCTGCCGCCGGTCCCAATGAGGAAGGAAGGAGGTGGGCGGGATGTTACGTCCTGCTCATCTCCGCCCCTCTGCTTTGATTGGCCGGCCGCTTAGTGACGTTGCGGTGACGTCGCTGTGATGCCGAACGTCCCTCCCCCTTGAAGGAGGGATTGTTCAGCAGTCACAGCGACTCCGCCGACCAGGTAAGTATGTGTGACGCTGCGTAGCGATAATGTTTGCTACGGCAGCGATCACAAACAATCGCATGCGCGACGGGGGCGGGTACTTACACGCTCGATATCGCTAGAAATTGCTAGCGATATCGCTACCGTGTAAAGCCCCCTTAAGGATAGGCAATCAATGTAAACGTAGTGGACAATCTCTTGAATTTGCCTCTACACTTGTCATATCAAGACATATGGCATAAGATTAGGGTTGGGCAAAAAGATAGGCAAGGACCCTTGTCCAAGGCCTTGTCCGTAGTCTGTCGCCACCGAACCAAAACCCAACAATCCTACTACATACCGCCATCCCAGGTGCCTCTTCTGATCAATATGCCCGGTAGGAGTTTCCCAAGGCTCTTGTCTGGCAGCCATGTAGTACGAAGATGGCCAACAGACCAATGATCCAACAAATATTTTTTTCCCCCAACTTTACAAGAAATGTAAAAGAACAGACATCCAGACAAATGTTATCCATTGCCATTGATCACCAACAGGTTCCCATATTATTTTTACGGCATGGCTGTGGACATTGGTCACCTTATTTGCTCCCAATGTTAAAAATAATATTGGGAGCAAATAACGTCAATGTCAAATTATATATTTATTTTTAGTTTTTAAAAAACTTTTCCAAAAATGATTTTTAGCTAAAACTGCAAATATTTCAGCCCCCAAAAGTTGTCTTTTTATCCTTTAGAGAGTGCAGAGAGCCCTTTATTGTTCCTATATTTGTACCTCCATTATCTTCATGGTCTATGAGACTGTCATATAAAGCAGAATACAGCAGCCATATATCTCCAGCAGTCCTTCAGACAATGAATAGAGCAGATGTCAAGTATAATGGGACCTCCACAAAGACCTGTTCTCTGGAACCCTGCAGGTCCCAATGTGAAAACCCGCATAGGTTGTGCTCACATATCGCTTACATGTTCTGGCATTTAAGTTGGAGAGTAATTTTTAATGAATCCCGTTCACTCTACGGCAGACATACTATAAGCATGCTGGGGTTCATAAGATGATTTTCACCCATTGCACAATGAAAATTAACAAGATGCAAATTCAGAAATACAGTGCAGGAACAATTAAGTGAATGCAGCTGCCTCCAGTGCTGCACTCCTTTCCCAGATTACTATTGCACCCCTCTACAACCTGGCTGTGCGGGGTAACATTTTAAAGAAGATGCACTACTAAAGAAGTGAGGTAGCCCCTTATTCTCAAGATCAGACCTCCCTCCCGCAGAGATTATTAAGTGATGTACAGTATATCCTTACAATAAACCAATAATTCCCTTTAAAGGGGATCTGTCTGTAGGATTAACCATACTTAGCCATATGTAAGAGCATGTGGATCATAGAAAGTTAAAAAAAAAACAAAAAAAAAAACACACAATAGTACCTTCATATCTGCAATCTAATGTATTGTTCAATAAATCCATGTTTTTCTTTCATGCAAATAACAGGTTAAGATCCATGGGCCGGACATGGATCTCCCTGAAAATTTGACTCCACAGCTTAGTTTAACTGAAAGGCGCGGTCAGTGAGAGCAGACTGTCAGTCATTACATGTTTCACAATCAGACACAGCTTAGCAGTGAAATCGGATCAGAGCTAACAGGGTGCAGCCGAGCTCACAGGGGGCAGCCGAGCTCACAGGGGGCAGCCGAGCTCACAGGGGGCAGCCGAGCTCACAGGGGGCAGCCGAGCTCACAGGGGGCAGCCGAGCTCACAGGGGGCAGCCGAGCTCACAGGGCGCAGCCGAGCTCACAGGGCGCAGCCGAGCTCACAGGGCGCAGCCGAGCTCACAGGGCGCAGCCGAGCTCACAGGGCGCAGCCGAGCTCACAGGGCGCAGCCGAGCTCACAGGGCGCAGCCGAGCTCACAGGGCGCAGCCGAGCTCAGAGGGCGCAGCCGAGCTCAGAGGGCGCAGCCGAGCTCAGAGGGCGCAGCCGAGCTCAGAGGGCGCAGCCGAGCTAAGAGGGCGCAGCCGAGCTCAGAGGGCGCAGCCGAGCTAAGAGGGCGCAGCCGAGCTAACAGATGACAGCTAAAGTGAAAAACAGAACAGCAGAAGTGAATTTTGTCTCACTGAAAAACATTTGCAGCTGCAGTCCTCTTCACAGTGCTTCAGTTTCCATCTTACAGGCAGTTAGTGCGGGGGAAGAGCAGTGCAGCAGAGCTGACAACTGTGTGAGAACGCTGAAAAATGTGCTTGTTGTGTCTGTAATGAGACAAGGTTCAACTCTGCTGTACTATGTGATAATCAGGCAATGCTCTGCAGCAGAGCTGCCAGCACTATGAGAGGGTAAGTGCTGCTGCAAATATTTGTAAAGACACAAAGTTGACTTCTGCTGTGCTGTGGTAGCTCTGATCTCACTGCTGAGCTGTGTGTGATTATGAGAGCAAAGTATCGGTCATTACATATCTCATAAGTAGCACCCACTGTCGCTTAAAATAAGCTATGGAGGCAGATTCTCAGAAGAACTTTGTCCTTAGGATCAGTGGGGATATGAAACCCAGCAGCTCGCTAATAAGGTGTTCTTGGTGCTGGTGGCGACCGGAACTGCAGAGCTCCGTCAAGGGAATAGTGGCAGTGGCCGGGTACTGCACATATGGCGCTCCATGGATCTGAATAAGGAATAAGGGCTAGATACCGTATTTTTCGGACCATAAGACGCACTTTTTTTCCCCCAAATGTTGGGGGAAAGTTGGGGGTGCGTCTTATGGTCTGACTATAGGGCTGCGGCTGGGAATGAGGGTGCTGCAGGTCATCGGGGGCACGAGCAGGCAGCAGCAGCGCCTGCCGTGACCACGTGGGCCCGCTCATTACATATGCACGCCCATCCTCCCGCCCATCTCTCAGCGCTGAAGCCGGCAGTGACAGGTGGGCGGGAGGACGAGCGGGGACGCGCGCATAGCAAAGAGCCAGCCGCATGATCACCCCTGGCAATTACAGCCTGGAGTGATCATGTGCGGCTGTATTCACTGCCCCCCGCGCGTCATTACCAGCGCGGGGTGCAGTGAATCAGTGTACTCACCCGTCCCAGTGTGTGGAGCCGCCCCCCTGCTGCACGCGATGTCTTCCTGTCTGTGCCGGTCAGCTGATCTGTGCTGAGCTGGTCAGCTGATCGGCACAGTCAGGAAGACATCGCGATGCAGCAGGGGAACGGCTCCACACACACAGATCAGCGTGCCAGAGAGGATGATGTGATCGGTGCTGCAGGGAGTGAGGAAAAGGTGAGTATAAACGTTTATTTTTTTCTCTGTGCTATAGGATACAGGCCATATACCAGGATGGTATATGAGCACGATGGGGGCATATAGCAGGATGGGAGTATATGAGCAGGAGGGATGGGGGGGGGGGGTATGTGAACAGGCCGGATGGGGGGGGGGTATGTGAACAGGCTGGATGGGAGGGGGTATGTGAACAGGCTGGATGGGGGGGGGGGTATGTGAACAGGCTGGATGGGGGGGGCGGTATGTGAACAGGCTGGATGGGGGGGGCGGTATGTGAACAGGCTGGATGGGGGGGGGGTGGTATGTGAACAGGCTGGATGGGGGGGGTGGTATGTGAACAGGCTGGATGGGGGGGGGGTGGTATGTGAACAGGCTGGATGGGGGGGGGGGTATGTGAACAGGCTGGATGGGGGGGGTATGTGAACAGGCTGGATGGGGGGGGGGTATGTGAACAGGCTGGATGGGGGGGGTATGTGAACAGGCTGGATGGGGGGGGTATGTGAACAGGCTGGATGGGGGGGGTATGTGAACAGGCTGGATGGGGGGGGTATGTGAACAGGCTGGATGGGGGGGTATGTGAACAGGCTGGATGGGGGGGGGTATGTGAACAGGCTGGATGGGGGGGGGTATGTGAACAGGCTGGATGGGGGGGTATGTGAACAGGCTGGATGGGGGGGTATGTGAACAGGCTGGATGGGGGGGTATGTGAACAGGCTGGATGGGGGTTTATAGCAGGATCATATACAAGGCAGGAGGATCATTACCAGGATGGGGTACCTTAGTAGAGAATTTGGGGACATTACCCCCATAACAGTGTCAGCAGCAGATCCTCGCCCCATAACAGTGTGTCATGACCACATTTTTTGCTTAAAGTTTTATTTTCCCATTTTCCTCCTCTAAAACCAGGGTGCGTCTTATAGTCCGGTGCGTCTTATAGTCCGAAAAATACGGTATGTAGTATCTTATACAGTTGACTGAACTGTGAAGCGCCGCAAATGAGCAGTTCTGGTCGCTGCCAGCATTGGGAACAGCTGATCAGCGGAGGTGTCGAGTGTCGCACCTCCACCGATCAGATATGCATGGCCTATCCTAAAGACAGGCAATCAAGGTTAAATTCCCATACAAACAGTTCAGTTACATAGAAGAAAAATGATAATTTATCTGGAACAAGATATCAAGGTACCATTTTATTCCACTTTCTATGACTTGTATGAAGACTACTTAGGTTGGTTGATCCTACTGTAAGGGTGGTGTCACACACAGCGACAACGACGTCGCTGCTACGTCACCATTTTCTGTGACGTTGCAGCGACGTCCCGTCGTTGTTGCTATGTATGACATCCAGCAGAGAGCGACGAAATGAAGCGAGCAGGGAGCAGTCTGGCAGCTGCGGTAAGCTGTAACCAGGGTAAACATCGGGTAACCAAGGGAAGACCTTTCCCTGGTTACCCGATATTTACCTTCGTTACCAGCATCCGCCGCTCTCGCTGCCAGTGCCGGCTCCCTGCTCTCTGCACATGTAGCTGCAGTACACATTAACCCGATGTGTACTGTAGCTAGGAGTGCAGGGAGCCAGCGCTAAGCAGCGTGCGCGGCTCCCTGCTCTCTGTAGCACAGCGACGCGTGTCGTTATTATCGCTGCTGCTTCTGCTGGGTTTGACAGCTAAGCAGCGATCATAACAGCGACTTACAAGGTCACTGTTGCGTCACATAAAATGGTGACGTAACAGCGACGTCGTTGTCGCTGTCGCTATGTGTGAACCCAGCTTAAGAATCCCTTTAACTAAAACGTCACTTATGTTGTAAATGTTCTTGATGCAGTTTTTGCAGCCGAAATAGGTAGAGAAGGAAAACATATAGGAAGGACAAAAAGTGCAGTGGGCTATTTGCAAAAAGTTACAGTTTTGGAGCCCCTCTGAACAAATTAGCATTGTTTCATTAAAATAAAAATAAATAAATAAATGTGAAAAAATAAATAAAATGCAAAACTAGAAAAAAAATTGCTAAGAGTTTGTTTAAAATTCACTTACAATGAGATCAGAATCCCGTCCCATGGATATAACTGTTCTGTTCACAGTTCTCAGAAGTTTTTCCATTATTATCTGAACATGTCGCTGTGTTGGACCCTAAAGAAGGGAAAAAAAAAAAAAAATTAAGATATTTGTGTTCTATTCTGTGAAATTAATTTTTACGATTATCTCAAAACTGCAGAGCTAATAGGAGCACAATGCTTGGTGGCGATAAATTGGGAGCCGTTGGAACAACAGATTTAGAAACCTGAACTCGCCGTGCTTAAAGCAAAGTCTTTACGATGTGAATTTTATTCTATTTTTATAATCTTGTAATATATTAATGATCTAAAGATGTTTTGACTTGAGCTATAAAGCTTTAAATTGACTTTCTAAAACTGAAATAAATGGCAGTATCATTTTGCAATGGCAATTTGTCTGGATTTCTCCATACTATGGTGTCGGTACGGAATAGAATAACGACATTACGCGGTAAAAGATAAAATGCATAAATTGTGGTTTGGAGCAAGAACAAAAAGTTATCGTTGTGGGAATCTTTTTTGATGCAAATATGTTATTCTCTACATCACCTATAAGCACATTATTTTCCTGTGACTCGAGGGGTGAAAAGTTGGTGCAAAATTACTGCTTTATACAAAAGACTAAAATTAAATTAAGTGAACTTTTTAAGATTAAGTACACATTGGCATATAATTTTTATTATTATTGTTCATTTGCTTCCTAAGTTCAAAGTTAGGTAACTTTCTAAGTTGTCTTTATTAAATATTTTCTAGCATTTTTCTGCTTGTCAGCAAGGCTTTCTTCTGATCTGCAAAGACAATATATATCCATATGAGCGCCTGTTCCTGAGGTTTTTTTCTGCTCTCCTTATCCCTTCTTTCTCCGTTATAGATAGCAGCAGGGAGGGAAGAAGTGTACACCGATCTCTTTAAGAGCACCTGCTCCTGATATTTTCTTCTGCTCTCCTTCTCCTGTCTCTCACTATTATAGATAGCAGCAGGAAGAGGAAGGTGTATACATAAATCTCCTTAAGAGCACCTGCTCCCTCCTGATGTTTTCTTCTGCTCTCCCTCTCCCTACTCTCACTATTATAGATAGCAGTAGGGAGAGTAAGAGGTGTACATAGATCTCCTTAAGAGCACCTGCTCCTGATTTTTTCTTCTGCTCTCCCTCCTCTCACTATTATAGATTGCAGCAGGAAGGGGAAGGGGTGTACACAGATCTCCTTAAGAGCACCTGCTCTTGATGTTTTCTTCTGCACTACCTCTCCCTTCTCTCACTGTTATAGATAGCAGCAGGAAGGTGTGTACACATCTCCTTAAGAGCACCTGCTCTTGATATTTTCTTCTGTTCTCCTTTCCCCTTCTCTCTGTGTTATAGATAGCAGCACAGAGTGGAAAGGGTTTACACAGATCTCCTTAAAAGCACTTGCTCCTGATGTTTTCTTCTGCTCTCCTTGTCCTTGCTCTCTCTGTTAAAGATAGCAGCAGGGAGGGGAAGGGGTATACACATATCTCCTTAAGAGCACCTGCTCCTGATGTTTTCCTCTGCTCTCCCTCTCACTGTTATATAGTGAAATAAAAAAATGTTTACAGATAAACAGGAAAGTACATGAAGATATAAGTGCAGGATAAAAGTTGTATTCATATATGAGCTAATGAATTCAGCAGAACCCTAAAAAGAAACAAAAAAAAAAACTAAACAACTCACATCCAGCCTATATTACTGGTAGAGACGCTCCCATAGGAGAGAAAAACATCTGTAGGTTTGAGAATGAATAAAAGGAATTATGATTTCAGACTCATCAGTTGTCATCTGCACAATGTTTGTTCACGTGTTTACAAAAGTACATCAGACTCCATTTTAGTATACAGAGGATCATCCCAAAAATGTGTACTGTTCAGTATCCTTTCTTATAATTTAGCCCTATGGTGAACGAGTGGTTGCCATCTATGAAAACTATGGCTGCTGTCGAACATATATACAGTGTTGGCACCTTTGAAATTGTTAAAGAAAATTAAGTATTTCTTTACAAAACTATAGTAATTACACATGATTTGTGATACACGTTTATTTCATTTGTGTGTGTATTGGAACAACATAACAAAACAAAAAAAAAAAAAGGCAAATTGGACATAATTTCTCACAAAACCCCCAAAATGGTCAGGACACAATTGTTGGCACCTTCCCAAAATTGTGGGTAAACAACTTTGTTTCAAGCATATGATGTTCAGTCAAGATCAACTGTGGCAAGTAACAGGTGTGGTGTAATATGAAAATCACACCTTAAACCAGATAAAAAAGGGAGAACGTAACTTAGGCCAGTGTCACACTTGCGAGTGCCTCGCGTGTATCTCGTGCGAGTCTCACGTTGCATCACACGGCACGGACTCGCACTCTCCTCACAGTAGCGGGTCAGTTGCATGCATCTCTATGCAGCCAACCCGCTCCTGTGAGCAGCGTGCGAGTCCGTGCCGGGTGATGCAACGCGAGATGCGTGCGGAATATACACGAGGTACTTGCAAGTGTGACACCGGCCTTAATCTTTGCATTGTGTGTCTGCGTGTGCCATACTAAGCATGGAGAACAGAAAGAGGAGAAGAGAACTGTGTGAGGGCTTGAGAATACAAATTGTTGAAAAAGTATCAATAATCTCAAGGGTACAAGTCCATCTCCAGAGATCTTTATGGTTTTTTTGTCCACCGAAGTTTACAACCCTCACCTTGGCTAATATCCCTGGACTGCACACAAAAATTGATGAAAGGATGCAACGTAGGATAGTCCTGATGGTGGATAGGCAAACCAAATAAAGTTCCAAAGAAATTCAAGCTATCCTGCCGGCTCAGGATCAGTCTCAGCACCAAATATCTGTCAACATTTGAATGAAAATGCTATGGAGGGGACCTAGCAGGACCCCCCTGGTGACACAGAGACATAAAACTAGACTGCACTTGGACAAAATGTACGGGAGTAACTAAAATCCTTCTGGGAAAGCGTATGGTGGACAGATGAGACCAAGATAGAGCTTTTTGGTAAAGCACATCATTATACTGTTTACTGAAAATAGAATGAGGGCTACAAAGAAAAGAACACAGCACCTACAGTCACATATGGTGGAGGCTTAAAGAGGTTTTGGGGTTGTTTTCTTGCATCTGGTACTGGGGGCCTTGACTGCAAAGCATCATGAAATCTGAAGATTACCAAAGTATTTTGGGTCGCAATGTAGTGCCCAGTGTCAAAAAGCTGGCTTCACATCCGTCATGGATCTTCCAGCAGGACAATGACCCCAAACACACTTCAAGAAGCCCCCAAAAATGGATGGAAACACAGCGCTGGAGAGTTCTGAAGTGGCAGCATTGAGTCCAGATCTAAATCCCATTGACACCTGTGTAGAGATCTTAAATCTGCTGTTGGGAGAAATTCTCAAATTGTCTCTCCAGGGAGGAAGGAAAAGAACTCTAGCGCCACCTATTGGAAGTAGCAATCCTAAAAGTCAAAAGTGGCCCTATAATGAGCCTTTTCATATGACTAAGGATTTATGCCAGATCAGAACCTCAATTTGCAGACACGGTGTTTCGGAGTGATTGCCCCTTGTCAGCGCAAAGTATGGGAGCTGATCTGTTGGGAGAAGACGTCGTCAAATATAATAGACCTAGAGAAGTTTATAAAGAAGAGTCCAAAATTCCACGTGAGAGGAGT
>NW_027443915.1:0-32719 GCF_048569485.1 Anomaloglossus baeobatrachus | reverse complement strand
ACCAAACAAAACTTTTAGTGGATTTCTACTTATTTTATTAAATATCATCTCCACCAAACAGGACAAGCTTGCATCTTTTATAGTTTTGGAGAAAAATGTGTTCGTTTCATGTATGCGCGAAATGCCTTAAAAATGGCTTTAAAATGGATTTGGAGCATGGAGACGATTATCTCGGGATTGCAAGATAACCAAACAAAACTTTTAGTGGATTTCTACTTATTTTATTAAATATCATCTCCACCAAACAGGACAAGCTTGCATCTGTTATAGTTTTGGAGAAAAATGTGTTCATTTCATGTATGCGCGAAATGCCTTAAAAATGGCTTTAAAATGGATTTGGAGCATGGACACGATTATCTCGGGATTGCAAGATAACCAAACAAAACTTTTAGTGGATTTCTACTTATTTTATTAAATATCATCTCCACCAAACAGGACAAGCTTGCATCTGTTATAGTTTTGGAGAAAAATGTGTTCATTTCATGTATGCGCGAAATGCCTTAAAAATGACTTTAAAATGGATTTGGAGCATGGAGACGATTATCTCGGGATTGCAAGATAACCAAACAAAACTTTTAGTGGATTTCTACTTATTTTATTAAATATCATCTCCACCAAACAGGACAAGCTTGCATCTGTTATAGTTTTGGAGAAAAATGTGTTCATTTCATGTATGCGCGAAATGCCTTAAAATGGCTTTAAAATGGATTTGGAGCATGGAGACGATTATCTCGGGATTGCAAGATAACCAAACAAAACTTTTAGTGGATTTCTACTTATTTTATTAAATATCATCTCCACCAAACAGGACAAGCTTGCATCTGTTATAGTTTTGGAGAAAAATGTGTTCATTTCATGTATGCGCGAAATGCCTTAAAAATGGCTTTAAAATGGATTTGGAGCATGGAGACGATTATCTCGGGATTGCAAGATAACCAAACAAAACTTTTAGTGGATTTCTACTTATTTTATTAAATATCATCTCCACCAAACAGGACAAGCTTGCATCTGTTATAGTTTTGGAGAAAAATGTGTTCATTTCATGTATGCGCGAAATGTGCCTTAAAAATGGCTTTAAAATGGATTTGGAGCATGGAGACGATTATCTCGGGATTGCAAGATAACCAAACAAAACTTTTAGTGGATTTCTACTTATTTTATTAAATATCATCTCCACCAAACAGGACAAGCTTGCATCTGTTATAGTTTTGGAGAAAAATGTGTTCATTTCATGTATGCGCGAAATGCCTTAAAAATGGCTTTAAAATGGATTTGGAGCATGGAGACGATTACAAGATAACCAAACAAAACTTTTAGTGGATTTCTACTTATTTTATTAAATATCATCTCCACCAAACAGGACAAGCTTGCATCTGTTATAGTTTTGGAGAAAAATGTGTTCATTTCATGTATGCGCGAAATGCCTTAAAAATGGCTTTAAAATGGATTTGGAGCATGGAGACGATTATCTCGGGATTGCAAGATAACCAAACAAAACTTTTAGTGGATTTCTACTTATTTTATTAAATATCATCTCCACCAAACAGGACAAGCTTGCATCTGTTATAGTTTTGGAGAAAAATGTGTTCATTTCATGTATGCGCGAAATGCCTTAAAAATGGCTTTAAAATGGATTTGGAGCATGGAGACGATTATCTCGGGATTGCAAGATAACCAAACAAAACTTTTAGTGGATTTCTACTTATTTTATTAAATATCATCTCCACCAAACAGGACAAGCTTGCATCTGTTATAGTTTTGGAGAAAAATGTGTTCATTTCATGTATGCGCGAAATACCTTAAAAATGGCTTTAAAATGGATTTGGAGCATGGAGACGATTATCTCGGGATTGCAAGATAACCAAACAAAACTTTTAGTGGATTTCTACTTATTTTATTAAATATCATCTCCACCAAACAGGACAAGCTTGCATCTGTTATAGTTTTGGAGAAAAATGTGTTCGTTTCATGTATGCGCGAAATGCCTTAAAAATGGCTTTAAAATGGATTTGGAGCATGGAGACGATTATCTCGGGATTGCAAGATAACCAAACAAAACTTTTAGTGGATTTCTACTTATTTTATTAAATATCATCTCCACCAAACAGGACAAGCTTGCATCTGTTATAGTTTTGGAGAAAAATGTGTTCATTTCATGTATGCGCGAAATGCCTTAAAAATGGCTTTAAAATGGATTTGGAGCATGGACACGATTATCTCGGGATTGCAAGATAACCAAACAAAACTTTTAGTGGATTTCTACTTATTTTATTAAATATCATCTCCACCAAACAGGACAAGCTTGCATCTGTTATAGTTTTGGAGAAAAATGTGTTCATTTCATGTATGCGCGAAATGCCTTAAAAATGACTTTAAAATGGATTTGGAGCATGGAGACGATTATCTCGGGATTGCAAGATAACCAAACAAAACTTTTAGTGGATTTCTACTTATTTTATTAAATATCATCTCCACCAAACAGGACAAGCTTGCATCTGTTATAGTTTTGGAGAAAAATGTGTTCATTTCATGTATGCGCGAAATGCCTTAAAAATGGCTTTAAAATGGATTTGGAGCATGGAGACGATTATCTCGGGATTGCAAGATAACCAAACAAAACTTTTAGTGGATTTCTACTTATTTTATTAAATATCATCTCCACCAAACAGGACAAGCTTGCATCTGTTATAGTTTTGGAGAAAAATGTGTTCATTTCATGTATGCGCGAAATGCCTTAAAAATGGCTTTAAAATGGATTTGGAGCATGGAGACGATTATCTCGGGATTGCAAGATAACCAAACAAAACTTTTAGTGGATTTCTACTTATTTTATTAAATATCATCTCCACCAAACAGGACAAGCTTGCATCTGTTATAGTTTTGGAGAAAAATGTGTTCATTTCATGTATGCGCGAAATGCCTTAAAAATGGCTTTAAAATGGATTTGGAGCATGGAGACGATTATCTCGGGATTGCAAGATAACCAAACAAAACTTTTAGTGGATTTCTACTTATTTTATTAAATATCATCTCCACCAAACAGGACAAGCTTGCATCTGTTATAGTTTTGGAGAAAAATGTGTTCATTTCATGTATGCGCGAAATGCCTTAAAAATGGCTTTAAAATGGATTTGGAGCATGGAGACGATTATCTCGGGATTGCAAGATAACCAAACAAAACTTTTAGTGGATTTCTACTTATTTTATTAAATATCATCTCCACCAAACAGGACAAGCTTGCATCTGTTATAGTTTTGGAGAAAAATGTGTTCATTTCATGTATGCGCGAAATGCCTTAAAAATGGCTTTAAAATGGATCTGGAGCATGGAGACGATTACAAGATAACCAAACAAAACTTTTAGTGGATTTCTACTTATTTTATTAAATATCATCTCCACCAAACAGGACAAGCTTGCATCTGTTATAGTTTTGGAGAAAAATGTGTTCATTTCATGTATGCGCGAAATGCCTTAAAAATGGCTTTAAAATGGATTTGGAGCATGGAGACGATTATCTCGGGATTGCAAGATAACCAAACAAAACTTTTAGTGGATTTCTACTTATTTTATTAAATATCATCTCCACCAAACAGGACAAGCTTGCATCTGTTATAGTTTTGGAGAAAAATGTGTTCATTTCATGTATGCGCGAAATGCCTTAAAAATGGCTTTAAAATGGATTTGGAGCATGGAGACGATTATCTCGGGATTGCAAGATAACCAAACAAAACTTTTAGTGGATTTCTACTTATTTTATTAAATATCATCTCCACCAAACAGGACAAGCTTGCATCTGTTATAGTTTTGGAGAAAAATGTGTTCATTTCATGTATGCGCGAAATGCCTTAAAAATGGCTTTAAAATGGATTTGGAGCATGGAGACGATTATCTCGGGATTGCAAGATAACCAAACAAAACTTTTAGTGGATTTCTACTTATTTTATGAAATATCATCTCCACCAAACAGGACAAGCTTGCATCTGTTATAGTTTTGGAGAAAAATGTGTTCATTTCATGTATGCGCGAAATGCCTTAAAAATGGCTTTAAAATAGATTTGGAGCATGGAGACGATTATCTCGGGATTGCAAGATAACCAAACAAAACTTTTAGTGGATTTCTACTTATTTTATTAAATATCATCTCCTCCAAACAGGACAAGCTTGCATCTGTTATAGTTTTGGAGAAAAATGTGTTCATTTCATGTATGCGCGAAATGCCTTAAAAATGGCTTTAAAATGGATTTGGAGCATGGAGACGATTATCTCGGGATTGCAAGATAACCAAACAAAACTTTTAGTGGATTTCTACTTATTTTATTAAATATCATCTCCACCAAACAGGACAAGCTTGCATCTGTTATAGTTTTGGAGAAAAATGTGTTCATTTCATTTATGCGCGAAATGCCTTAGAAATGGCTTTAAAATGGATTTGGAGCATGGAGACGATTATCTCGGGATTGCAAGATAACCAAACAAAACTTTTAGTGGATTTCTACTTATTTTATTAAATATCATCTCCACCAAACAGGACAAGCTTGCATCTGTTATAGTTTTGGAGAAAAATGTGTTCATTTCATGTATGCGCGAAATGCCTTAAAAATGGCTTTAAAATGGATTTGGAGCATGGAGACGATTATCTCGGGATTGCAAGATAACCAAACAAAACTTTTAGTGGATTTCTACTTATTTTATTAAATATCATCTCCACCAAACAGGACAAGCTTGCATCTGTTATAGTTTTGGAGAAAAATGTGTTCATTTCATGTATGCGCGAAATGCCTTAAAAATGGCTTTAAAATGGATTTGGAGCATGGAGACGATTATCTCGGGATTGCAAGATAACCAAACAAAACTTTTAGTGGATTTCTACTTATTTTATTAAATATCATCTCCACCAAACAGGACAAGCTTGCATCTGTTATAGTTTTGGAGAAAAATGTGTTCATTTCATGTATGCGCGAAATGCCTTAAAAATGGCTTTAAAATGGATTTGGAGCATGGAGACGATTATCTCGGGATTGCAAGATAACCAAACAAAACTTTTAGTGGATTTCTACTTATTTTATTAAATATCATCTCCACCAAACAGGACAAGCTTGCATCTGTTATAGTTTTGGAGAAAAATGTGTTCATTTCATGTATGCGCGAAATGCCTTAAAAATGGCTTTAAAATAGATTTGGAGCATGGAGACGATTATCTCGGGATTGCAAGATAACCAAACAAAACTTTTAGTGGATTTCTACTTATTTTATTAAATATCATCTCCTCCAAACAGGACAAGCTTGCATCTGTTATAGTTTTGGAGAAAAATGTGTTCATTTCATGTATGCGCGAAATGCCTTAAAAATGGCTTTAAAATGGATTTGGAGCATGGAGACGATTATCTCGGGATTGCAAGATAACCAAACAAAACTTTTAGTGGATTTCTACTTATTTTATTAAATATCATCTCCACCAAACAGGACAAGCTTGCATCTGTTATAGTTTTGGAGAAAAATGTGTTCATTTCATTTATGCGCGAAATGCCTTAGAAATGGCTTTAAAATGGATTTGGAGCATGGAGACGATTATCTCGGGATTGCAAGATAACCAAACAAAACTTTTAGTGGATTTCTACTTATTTTATTAAATATCATCTCCACCAAACAGGACAAGCTTGCATCTGTTATAGTTTTGGAGAAAAATGTGTTCATTTCATGTATGCGCGAAATGCCTTAAAAATGGCTTTAAAATGGATTTGGAGCATGGAGACGATTATCTCGGGATTGCAAGATAACCAAACAAAACTTTTAGTGGATTTCTACTTATTTTATTAAATATCATCTCCACCAAACAGGACAAGATTGCATCTGTTATAGTTTTGGAGAAAAATGTGTTCATTTCATGTATGCGCGAAATGCCTTAAAAATGGCTTTAAAATGGATTTGGAGCATGGAGACGATTATCTCGGGATTGCAAGATAACCAAACAAAACTTTTAGTGGATTTCTACTTATTTTATTAAATATCATCTCCACCAAACAGGACAAGCTTGCATCTGTTATAGTTTTGGAGAAAAATGTGTTCATTTCATGTATGCGCGAAATGCCTTAAAAATGGCTTTAAAATGGATTTGGAGCATGGAGACGATTATCTCAGGATTGCAAGATAACCAAACAAAACTTTTAGTGGATTTCTACTTATTTTATTAAATATCATCTCCACCAAACAGGACAAGCTTGCATCTGTTATAGTTTTGGAGAAAAATGTGTTCATTTCATGTATGCGCAAAATGCCTTAAAAATGGCTTTAAAATGGATTTGGAGCATGGAGACGATTATCTCGGGATTGCAAGATAACCAAACAAAACTTTTAGTGGATTTCTACTTATTTTATTAAATATCATCTCCACCAAACAGGACAAGCTTGCACCTGTTATAGTTTTGGAGAAAAATGTGTTCATTTCATGTATGCGCGAAATGCCTTAAAAATGGCTTTAAAATGGATTTGGAGCATGGAGACGATTATCTCGGGATTGCAAGATAACCAAACAAAACTTTTAGTGGATTTCTACTTATTTTATTAAATATCATCTCCACCAAACAGGACAAGCTTGCATCTGTTATAGTTTTGGAGAAAAATGTGTTCATTTCATGTATGCGCGAAATGCCTTAAAAATGGCTTTAAAATGGATTTGGAGCATGGAGACGATTATCTCGGGATTGCAAGATAACCAAACAAAACTTTTAGTGGATTTCTACTTATTTAATTAAATATCATCTCCACCAAACAGGACAAGCTTGCATCTGTTATAGTTTTGGAGAAAAATGTGTTCATTTCATGTATGCGCGAAATGCCTTAAAAATGGCTTTAAAATGGATTTGGAGCATGGAGACGATTATCTCGGGATTGCAAGATAACCAAACAAAACTTTTAGTGGATTTCTACTTATTTTATTAAATATCATCTCCACCAAACAGGACAAGCTTGCATCTGTTATAGTTTTGGAGAAAAATGTGTTCATTTCATTTATGCGCAAAATGCCTTAGAAATGGCTTTAAAATGGATTTGGAGCATGGAGACGATTATCTCGGGATTGCAAGATAACCAAACAAAACTTTTAGTGGATTTCTACTTATTTTATTAAATATCATCTCCACCAAACAGGACAAGCTTGCATCTGTTATAGTTTTGGAGAAAAATGTGTTCATTTCATGTATGCGCGAAATGCCTTAAAAATGGCTTTAAAATGGATTTGGAGCATGGAGACGATTATCTCGGGATTGCAAGATAACCAAACAAAACTTTTAGTGGATTTCTACTTATTTAATTAAATATCATCTCCACCAAACAGGACAAGCTTGCATATGTTATAGTTTTGGAGAAAAATGTGTTCATTTCATTTATGCGCGAAATGCCTTAGAAATGGCTTTAAAATGGATTTGGAGCATGGAGACGATTATCTCGGGATTGCAAGATAACCAAACAAAACTTTTAGTGGATTTCTACTTATTTTATTAAATATCATCTCCACCAAACAGGACAAGCTTGCATCTGTTATAGTTTTGGAGAAAAATGTGTTCATTTCATGTATGCGCGAAATGCCTTAAAAATGGCTTTAAAATGGATTTGGAGCATGGAGACGATTATCTCGGGATTGCAAGATAACCAAACAAAACTTTTAGTGGATTTCTACTTATTTAATTAAATATCATCTCCACCAAACAGGACAAGCTTGCATCTGTTATAGTTTTGGAGAAAAATGTGTTCATTTCATTTATGCGCGAAATGCCTTAGAAATGGCTTTAAAATGGATTTGGAGCATGGAGACGATTATCTCGGGATTGCAAGATAACCAAACAAAACTTTTAGTGGATTTCTACTTATTTTATTAAATATCATCTCCACCAAACAGGACAAGCTTGCATCTGTTATAGTTTTGGAGAAAAATGTGTTCATTTCATGTATGCGCGAAATGCCTTAAAAATGGCTTTAAAATGGATTTGGAGCATGGAGACGATTATCTCGGGATTGCAAGATAACCAAACAAAACTTTTAGTGGATTTCTACTTATTTTATTAAATATCATCTCCACCAAACAGGACAAGCTTGCATCTGTTATAGTTTTGGAGAAAAATGTGTTCATTTCATTTATGCGCGAAATGCCTTAGAAATGGCTTTAAAATGGATTTGGAGCATGGAGACGATTATCTCGGGATTGCAAGATAACCAAACAAAACTTTTAGTGGATTTCTACTTATTTTATTAAATATCATCTCCACCAAACAGGACAAGCTTGCATCTGTTATAGTTTTGGAGAAAAATGTGTTCATTTCATGTATGCGCGAAATGCCTTAAAAATGGCTTTAAAATGGATTTGGAGCATGGAGACGATTATCTCGGGATTGCAAGATAACCAAACAAAACTTTTAGTGGATTTCTACTTATTTAATTAAATATCATCTCCACCAAACAGGACAAGCTTGCATCTGTTATAGTTTTGGAGAAAAATGTGTTCATTTCATTTATGCGCGAAATGCCTTAGAAATGGCTTTAAAATGGATTTGGAGCATGGAGACGATTATCTCGGGATTGCAAGATAACCAAACAAAACTTTTAGTGGATTTCTACTTATTTTATTAAATATCATCTCCACCAAACAGGACAAGCTTGCATCTGTTATAGTTTTGGAGAAAAATGTGTTCATTTCATTTATGCGCGAAATGCCTTAAAAATGGCTTTAAAATGGATTTGGAGCATGGAGACGATTATCTCGGGATTGCAAGATAACCAAACAAAACTTTTAGTGGATTTCTACTTATTTTATTAAATATCATCTCCACCAAACAGGACAAGCTTGCACCTGTTATAGTTTTGGAGAAAAATGTGTTCATTTCATGTATGCGCGAAATGCCTTAAAAATGGCTTTAAAATGGATTTGGAGCATGGAGACGATTATCTCGGGATTGCAAGATAACCAAACAAAACTTTTAGTGGATTTCTACTTATTTTATTAAATATCATCTCCACCAAACAGGACAAGCTTGCATCTGTTATAGTTTTGGAGAAAAATGTGTTCATTTCATGTATGCGCGAAATGCCTTAAAAATGGCTTTAAAATGGATTTGGAGCATGGAGACGATTATCTCGGGATTGCAAGATAACCAAACAAAACTTTTAGTGGATTTCTACTTATTTAATTAAATATCATCTCCACCAAACAGGACAAGCTTGCATCTGTTATAGTTTTGGAGAAAAATGTGTTCATTTCATGTATGCGCGAAATGCCTTAAAAATGGCTTTAAAATGGATTTGGAGCATGGAGACGATTATCTCGGGATTGCAAGATAACCAAACAAAACTTTTAGTGGACTTCTACTTATTTTATTAAATATCATCTCCACCAAACAGGACAAGCTTGCATCTGTTATAGTTTTGGAGAAAAATGTGTTCATTTCATTTATGCGCGAAATGCCTTAGAAATGGCTTTAACCCCTTCACGACCATGGACGGATCTTTCCGTCATGGATCGTGTCCCGGTAAGCCCCGCCCCCTGCCGCGGGCAGGCGGCGTGGATCGGCACACATATCAGCTGTTTTCAACAGCTGACATGTGTGCCTACATGTTCCGAGTGGAATCGCATTCCACCCGGAACATTAACCCCTTAGATCTCGCTGCCAAAGTCTGGCAGCGAGATCTACATGCGCGCGGCCATCTTTTTTACTTACCGCCGCCCCCTCCGGACGTCACGTGAGTGATCACGTGACGTTCGGTGGTTGCCATCGTAGCACAGGGTCATGTGATGACGCCTGGTGCTACGAAGTTTCACTTTCATTCTTCCTCGGCACGGAGCAGAGGAAGAAAGAAAGTGACTGAATCTGCTGATTACAGCGGTATAGCTGTGATCAGCAGATAGCGATCAGCGATCGGATTGCTGATTGCTATAGCCCCCTAGGGGGACTAGTAAAATAAAATAAAAAAAGTAAAAAAAAAGTTTTAAAAAATTAAAAAAAAAACAAAAAACCTAAAAGTTCAAATCACCCCCCTTTCCCCCCATTGAAAATTAAAGGGTTAAAAAATAAATAAATATACACATATTTGGTATCGCCGCGTTCAGAAATGCCCGATCTATCAAAATATAAAATCAATTAATCTGATTGGTAAACGGCGTAGTGGCAAAAAAATTCCAAACGCCAAAATTACGTTTTTTGGTCGCCGCAAGTTTTACGCAAAATGCAATAACAGGCGATCAAAACGTAGCATCTGCGCAAAAATGGTACCATTAGAAACATCAGCTCGAGACGCAAAAAATAAGCCGTCACTGAGCCATAGATCCCAAAAAATAAGAACGCTACGTGTTTCGGAAAATGGCGCAAAACGTGCGCCACTTTTATTGGACAAACTTGTGAATTTTTTTTAACCCCTTAGATACAAGTAAACCTATACATGTTTGGTGTCTACAAACTCGCACCGACCTCAGGTATCATACCCACACATCAGTTTTACCATATAGTGAACACCGTGAATAAAACATCCCAAAAACTATTGTGCCATCACACTTTTTTTGCAATTTTTCCACACTTGGAATTTTTTTGCTGCTTTCCAGTACACCATATGGTAAAACTTATGATTTCATTTAAAAGTACAACTTGTCCCGCAAAAAACAAGCCCTCATATGGCAAGATTGACGGAAAAATAAAAAAGTTACGGCTCTCGGAAGAAGGGGAGCAAAAAACAAAAACGCAAAAACGGAAAGTGCCCCGGGGCTGAAGGGGTTAAAATGGATTTGGAGCATGGAGACGATTATCTCGGGATTGCAAGATAACCAAACAAAACTTTTAGTGGATTTCTACTTATTTTATTAAATATCATCTCCACCAAACAGGACAAGCTTGCATCTGTTATAGTTTTGGAGAAAAATGTGTTCATTTCATTTATGCGCGAAATGCCTTAAAAATGGCTTTAAAATGGATTTGGAGCATGGAGACGATTATCTCGGGATTGCAAGATAACCAAACAAAACTTTTAGTGGATTTCTACTTATTTTATTAAATATCATCTCCACCAAACAGGACAAGCTTGCACCTGTTATAGTTTTGGAGAAAAATGTGTTCATTTCATGTATGCGCGAAATGCCTTAAAAATGGCTTTAAAATGGATTTGGAGCATGGAGACGATTATCTCGGGATTGCAAGATAACCAAACAAAACTTTTAGTGGATTTCTACTTATTTTATTAAATATCATCTCCACCAAACAGGACAAGCTTGCATCTGTTATAGTTTTGGAGAAAAATGTGTTCATTTCATGTATGCGCGAAATGCCTTAAAAATGGCTTTAAAATGGATTTGGAGCATGGAGACGATTATCTCGGGATTGCAAGATAACCAAACAAAACTTTTAGTGGATTTCTACTTATTTAATTAAATATCATCTCCACCAAACAGGACAAGCTTGCATCTGTTATAGTTTTGGAGAAAAATGTGTTCATTTCATGTATGCGCGAAATGCCTTAAAAATGGCTTTAAAATGGATTTGGAGCATGGAGACGATTATCTCGGGATTGCAAGATAACCAAACAAAACTTTTAGTGGATTTCTACTTATTTTATTAAATATCATCTCCACCAAACAGGACAAGCTTGCATCTGTTATAGTTTTGGAGAAAAATGTGTTCATTTCATTTATGCGCGAAATGCCTTAGAAATGGCTTTAAAATGGATTTGGAGCATGGAGACGATTATCTCGGGATTGCAAGATAACCAAACAAAACTTTTAGTGGATTTCTACTTATTTTATTAAATATCATCTCCACCAAACAGGACAAGCTTGCATCTGTTATAGTTTTGGAGAAAAATGTGTTCATTTCATGTATGCGCGAAATGCCTTAAAAATGGCTTTAAAATGGATTTGGAGCATGGAGACGATTATCTCGGGATTGCAAGATAACCAAACAAAACTTTTAGTGGATTTCTACTTATTTAATTAAATATCATCTCCACCAAACAGGACAAGCTTGCATATGTTATAGTTTTGGAGAAAAATGTGTTCATTTCATTTATGCGCGAAATGCCTTAGAAATGGCTTTAAAATGGATTTGGAGCATGGAGACGATTATCTCGGGATTGCAAGATAACCAAACAAAACTTTTAGTGGATTTCTACTTATTTTATTAAATATCATCTCCACCAAACAGGACAAGCTTGCATCTGTTATAGTTTTGGAGAAAAATGTGTTCATTTCATGTATGCGCGAAATGCCTTAAAAATGGCTTTAAAATGGATTTGGAGCATGGAGACGATTATCTCGGGATTGCAAGATAACCAAACAAAACTTTTAGTGGATTTCTACTTATTTAATTAAATATCATCTCCACCAAACAGGACAAGCTTGCATCTGTTATAGTTTTGGAGAAAAATGTGTTCATTTCATTTATGCGCGAAATGCCTTAGAAATGGCTTTAAAATGGATTTGGAGCATGGAGACGATTATCTCGGGATTGCAAGATAACCAAACAAAACTTTTAGTGGATTTCTACTTATTTTATTAAATATCATCTCCACCAAACAGGACAAGCTTGCATCTGTTATAGTTTTGGAGAAAAATGTGTTCATTTCATGTATGCGCGAAATGCCTTAAAAATGGCTTTAAAATGGATTTGGAGCATGGAGACGATTATCTCGGGATTGCAAGATAACCAAACAAAACTTTTAGTGGATTTCTACTTATTTTATTAAATATCATCTCCACCAAACAGGACAAGCTTGCATCTGTTATAGTTTTGGAGAAAAATGTGTTCATTTCATTTATGCGCGAAATGCCTTAGAAATGGCTTTAAAATGGATTTGGAGCATGGAGACGATTATCTCGGGATTGCAAGATAACCAAACAAAACTTTTAGTGGATTTCTACTTATTTTATTAAATATCATCTCCACCAAACAGGACAAGCTTGCATCTGTTATAGTTTTGGAGAAAAATGTGTTCATTTCATGTATGCGCGAAATGCCTTAAAAATGGCTTTAAAATGGATTTGGAGCATGGAGACGATTATCTCGGGATTGCAAGATAACCAAACAAAACTTTTAGTGGATTTCTACTTATTTAATTAAATATCATCTCCACCAAACAGGACAAGCTTGCATCTGTTATAGTTTTGGAGAAAAATGTGTTCATTTCATTTATGCGCGAAATGCCTTAGAAATGGCTTTAAAATGGATTTGGAGCATGGAGACGATTATCTCGGGATTGCAAGATAATCAAACAAAACTTTTAGTGGATTTCTACTTATTTTATTAAATATCATCTCCACCAAACAGGACAAGCTTGCATCTGTTATAGTTTTGGAGAAAAATGTGTTCATTTCATTTATGCGCGAAATGCCTTAAAAATGGCTTTAAAATGGATTTGGAGCATGGAGACGATTATCTCGGGATTGCAAGATAACCAAACAAAACTTTTAGTGGATTTCTACTTATTTTATTAAATATCATCTCCACCAAACAGGACAAGCTTGCATCTGTTATAGTTTTGGAGAAAAATGTGTTCATTTCATGTATGCGCGAAATGCCTTAAAAATGGCTTTAAAATGGATTTGGAGCATGGAGACGATTATCTCGGGATTGCAAGATAACCAAACAAAACTTTTAGTGGATTTCTACTTATTTTATTAAATATCATCTCCACCAAACAGGACAAGCTTGCATCTGTTATAGTTTTGGAGAAAAATGTGTTCATTTCATGTATGCGCGAAATGCCTTAAAAATGGCTTTAAAATGGATTTGGAGCATGGAGACGATTATCTCGGGATTGCAAGATAACCAAACAAAACTTTTAGTGGATTTCTACTTATTTTATTAAATATCATCTCCACCAAACAGGACAAGCTTGCATCTGTTATAGTTTTGGAGAAAAATGTGTTCATTTCATGTATGCGCGAAATGCCTTAAAAATGGCTTTAAAATAGATTTGGAGCATGGAGACGATTATCTCGGGATTGCAAGATAACCAAACAAAACTTTTAGTGGATTTCTACTTATTTTATTAAATATCATCTCCTCCAAACAGGACAAGCTTGCATCTGTTATAGTTTTGGAGAAAAATGTGTTCATTTCATGTATGCGCGAAATGCCTTAAAAATGGCTTTAAAATGGATTTGGAGCATGGAGACGATTATCTCGGGATTGCAAGATAACCAAACAAAACTTTTAGTGGATTTCTACTTATTTTATTAAATATCATCTCCACCAAACAGGACAAGCTTGCATCTGTTATAGTTTTGGAGAAAAATGTGTTCATTTCATTTATGCGCGAAATGCCTTAGAAATGGCTTTAAAATGGATTTGGAGCATGGAGACGATTATCTCGGGATTGCAAGATAACCAAACAAAACTTTTAGTGGATTTCTACTTATTTTATTAAATATCATCTCCACCAAACAGGACAAGCTTGCATCTGTTATAGTTTTGGAGAAAAATGTGTTCATTTCATGTATGCGCGAAATGCCTTAAAAATGGCTTTAAAATGGATTTGGAGCATGGAGACGATTATCTCGGGATTGCAAGATAACCAAACAAAACTTTTAGTGGATTTCTACTTATTTTATTAAATATCATCTCCACCAAACAGGACAAGCTTGCATCTGTTATAGTTTTGGAGAAAAATGTGTTCATTTCATGTATGCGCGAAATGCCTTAAAAATGGCTTTAAAATGGATTTGGAGCATGGAGACGATTATCTCGGGATTGCAAGATAACCAAACAAAACTTTTAGTGGATTTCTACTTATTTTATTAAATATCATCTCCACCAAACAGGACAAGCTTGCATCTGTTATAGTTTTGGAGAAAAATGTGTTCATTTCATGTATGCGCGAAATGCCTTAAAAATGGCTTTAAAATGGATTTGGAGCATGGAGACGATTATCTCGGGATTGCAAGATAACCAAACAAAACTTTTAGTGGATTTCTACTTATTTTATTAAATATCATCTCCACCAAACAGGACAAGCTTGCATCTGTTATAGTTTTGGAGAAAAATGTGTTCATTTCATGTATGCGCGAAATGCCTTAAAAATGGCTTTAAAATAGATTTGGAGCATGGAGACGATTATCTCGGGATTGCAAGATAACCAAACAAAACTTTTAGTGGATTTCTACTTATTTTATTAAATATCATCTCCTCCAAACAGGACAAGCTTGCATCTGTTATAGTTTTGGAGAAAAATGTGTTCATTTCATGTATGCGCGAAATGCCTTAAAAATGGCTTTAAAATGGATTTGGAGCATGGAGACGATTATCTCGGGATTGCAAGATAACCAAACAAAACTTTTAGTGGATTTCTACTTATTTTATTAAATATCATCTCCACCAAACAGGACAAGCTTGCATCTGTTATAGTTTTGGAGAAAAATGTGTTCATTTCATTTATGCGCGAAATGCCTTAGAAATGGCTTTAAAATGGATTTGGAGCATGGAGACGATTATCTCGGGATTGCAAGATAACCAAACAAAACTTTTAGTGGATTTCTACTTATTTTATTAAATATCATCTCCACCAAACAGGACAAGCTTGCATCTGTTATAGTTTTGGAGAAAAATGTGTTCATTTCATGTATGCGCGAAATGCCTTAAAAATGGCTTTAAAATGGATTTGGAGCATGGAGACGATTATCTCGGGATTGCAAGATAACCAAACAAAACTTTTAGTGGATTTCTACTTATTTTATTAAATATCATCTCCACCAAACAGGACAAGATTGCATCTGTTATAGTTTTGGAGAAAAATGTGTTCATTTCATGTATGCGCGAAATGCCTTAAAAATGGCTTTAAAATGGATTTGGAGCATGGAGACGATTATCTCGGGATTGCAAGATAACCAAACAAAACTTTTAGTGGATTTCTACTTATTTTATTAAATATCATCTCCACCAAACAGGACAAGCTTGCATCTGTTATAGTTTTGGAGAAAAATGTGTTCATTTCATGTATGCGCGAAATGCCTTAAAAATGGCTTTAAAATGGATTTGGAGCATGGAGACGATTATCTCAGGATTGCAAGATAACCAAACAAAACTTTTAGTGGATTTCTACTTATTTTATTAAATATCATCTCCACCAAACAGGACAAGCTTGCATCTGTTATAGTTTTGGAGAAAAATGTGTTCATTTCATGTATGCGCGAAATGCCTTAAAAATGGCTTTAAAATAAATTTGGAGCATGGAGACGATTATCTCGGGATTGCAAGATAACCAAACAAAACTTTTAGTGGATTTCTACTTATTTTATTAAATATCATCTCCACCAAACAGGACAAGCTTGCATCTGTTATAGTTTTGGAGAAAAATGTGTTCATTTCATGTATGCGCGAAATGCCTTAAAAATGGCTTTAAAATAGATTTGGAGCATGGAGACGATTATCTCGGGATTGCAAGATAACCAAACAAAACTTTTAGTGGATTTCTACTTATTTTATTAAATATCATCTCCACCAAACAGGACAAGCTTGCATCTGTTATAGTTTTGGAGAAAAATGTGTTCATTTCATGTATGCGCAAAATGCCTTAAAAATGGCTTTAAAATGGATTTGGAGCATGGAGACGATTATCTCGGGATTGCAAGATAACCAAACAAAACTTTTAGTGGATTTCTACTTATTTTATTAAATATCATCTCCACCAAACAGGACAAGCTTGCACCTGTTATAGTTTTGGAGAAAAATGTGTTCATTTCATGTATGCGCGAAATGCCTTAAAAATGGCTTTAAAATGGATTTGGAGCATGGAGACGATTATCTCGGGATTGCAAGATAACCAAACAAAACTTTTAGTGGATTTCTACTTATTTTATTAAATATCATCTCCACCAAACAGGACAAGCTTGCATCTGTTATAGTTTTGGAGAAAAATGTGTTCATTTCATGTATGCGCGAAATGCCTTAAAAATGGCTTTAAAATGGATTTGGAGCATGGAGACGATTATCTCGGGATTGCAAGATAACCAAACAAAACTTTTAGTGGATTTCTACTTATTTAATTAAATATCATCTCCACCAAACAGGACAAGCTTGCATCTGTTATAGTTTTGGAGAAAAATGTGTTCATTTCATGTATGCGCGAAATGCCTTAAAAATGGCTTTAAAATGGATTTGGAGCATGGAGACGATTATCTCGGGATTGCAAGATAACCAAACAAAACTTTTAGTGGATTTCTACTTATTTTATTAAATATCATCTCCACCAAACAGGACAAGCTTGCATCTGTTATAGTTTTGGAGAAAAATGTGTTCATTTCATTTATGCGCGAAATGCCTTAGAAATGGCTTTAAAATGGATTTGGAGCATGGAGACGATTATCTCGGGATTGCAAGATAACCAAACAAAACTTTTAGTGGATTTCTACTTATTTTATTAAATATCATCTCCACCAAACAGGACAAGCTTGCATCTGTTATAGTTTTGGAGAAAAATGTGTTCATTTCATGTATGCGCGAAATGCCTTAAAAATGGCTTTAAAATGGATTTGGAGCATGGAGACGATTATCTCGGGATTGCAAGATAACCAAACAAAACTTTTAGTGGATTTCTACTTATTTAATTAAATATCATCTCCACCAAACAGGACAAGCTTGCATATGTTATAGTTTTGGAGAAAAATGTGTTCATTTCATTTATGCGCGAAATGCCTTAGAAATGGCTTTAAAATGGATTTGGAGCATGGAGACGATTATCTCGGGATTGCAAGATAACCAAACAAAACTTTTAGTGGATTTCTACTTATTTTATTAAATATCATCTCCACCAAACAGGACAAGCTTGCATCTGTTATAGTTTTGGAGAAAAATGTGTTCATTTCATGTATGCGCGAAATGCCTTAAAAATGGCTTTAAAATGGATTTGGAGCATGGAGACGATTATCTCGGGATTGCAAGATAACCAAACAAAACTTTTAGTGGATTTCTACTTATTTAATTAAATATCATCTCCACCAAACAGGACAAGCTTGCATCTGTTATAGTTTTGGAGAAAAATGTGTTCATTTCATTTATGCGCGAAATGCCTTAGAAATGGCTTTAAAATGGATTTGGAGCATGGAGACGATTATCTCGGGATTGCAAGATAACCAAACAAAACTTTTAGTGGATTTCTACTTATTTTATTAAATATCATCTCCACCAAACAGGACAAGCTTGCATCTGTTATAGTTTTGGAGAAAAATGTGTTCATTTCATGTATGCGCAAAATGCCTTAAAAATGGCTTTAAAATGGATTTGGAGCATGGAGACGATTATCTCGGGATTGCAAGATAACCAAACAAAACTTTTAGTGGATTTCTACTTATTTTATTAAATATCATCTCCACCAAACAGGACAAGCTTGCATCTGTTATAGTTTTGGAGAAAAATGTGTTCATTTCATTTATGCGCGAAATGCCTTAGAAATGGCTTTAAAATGGATTTGGAGCATGGAGACGATTATCTCGGGATTGCAAGATAACCAAACAAAACTTTTAGTGGATTTCTACTTATTTTATTAAATATCATCTCCACCAAACAGGACAAGCTTGCATCTGTTATAGTTTTGGAGAAAAATGTGTTCATTTCATGTATGCGCGAAATGCCTTAAAAATGGCTTTAAAATGGATTTGGAGCATGGAGACGATTATCTCGGGATTGCAAGATAACCAAACAAAACTTTTAGTGGATTTCTACTTATTTAATTAAATATCATCTCCACCAAACAGGACAAGCTTGCATCTGTTATAGTTTTGGAGAAAAATGTGTTCATTTCATTTATGCGCGAAATGCCTTAGAAATGGCTTTAAAATGGATTTGGAGCATGGAGACGATTATCTCGGGATTGCAAGATAACCAAACAAAACTTTTAGTGGATTTCTACTTATTTTATTAAATATCATCTCCACCAAACAGGACAAGCTTGCATCTGTTATAGTTTTGGAGAAAAATGTGTTCATTTCATGTATGCGCGAAATGCCTTAAAAATGGCTTTAAAATAGATTTGGAGCATGGAGACGATTATCTCGGGATTGCAAGATAACCAAACAAAACTTTTAGTGGATTTCTACTTATTTTATTAAATATCATCTCCACCAAACAGGACAAGCTTGCATCTGTTATAGTTTTGGAGAAAAATGTGTTCATTTCATGTATGCGCAAAATGCCTTAAAAATGGCTTTAAAATGGATTTGGAGCATGGAGACGATTATCTCGGGATTGCAAGATAACCAAACAAAACTTTTAGTGGATTTCTACTTATTTTATTAAATATCATCTCCACCAAACAGGACAAGCTTGCACCTGTTATAGTTTTGGAGAAAAATGTGTTCATTTCATGTATGCGCGAAATGCCTTAAAAATGGCTTTAAAATGGATTTGGAGCATGGAGACGATTATCTCGGGATTGCAAGATAACCAAACAAAACTTTTAGTGGATTTCTACTTATTTTATTAAATATCATCTCCACCAAACAGGACAAGCTTGCATCTGTTATAGTTTTGGAGAAAAATGTGTTCATTTCATGTATGCGCGAAATGCCTTAAAAATGGCTTTAAAATGGATTTGGAGCATGGAGACGATTATCTCGGGATTGCAAGATAACCAAACAAAACTTTTAGTGGATTTCTACTTATTTAATTAAATATCATCTCCACCAAACAGGACAAGCTTGCATCTGTTATAGTTTTGGAGAAAAATGTGTTCATTTCATGTATGCGCGAAATGCCTTAAAAATGGCTTTAAAATGGATTTGGAGCATGGAGACGATTATCTCGGGATTGCAAGATAACCAAACAAAACTTTTAGTGGATTTCTACTTATTTTATTAAATATCATCTCCACCAAACAGGACAAGCTTGCATCTGTTATAGTTTTGGAGAAAAATGTGTTCATTTCATTTATGCGCGAAATGCCTTAGAAATGGCTTTAAAATGGATTTGGAGCATGGAGACGATTATCTCGGGATTGCAAGATAACCAAACAAAACTTTTAGTGGATTTCTACTTATTTTATTAAATATCATCTCCACCAAACAGGACAAGCTTGCATCTGTTATAGTTTTGGAGAAAAATGTGTTCATTTCATGTATGCGCGAAATGCCTTAAAAATGGCTTTAAAATGGATTTGGAGCATGGAGACGATTATCTCGGGATTGCAAGATAACCAAACAAAACTTTTAGTGGATTTCTACTTATTTAATTAAATATCATCTCCACCAAACAGGACAAGCTTGCATATGTTATAGTTTTGGAGAAAAATGTGTTCATTTCATTTATGCGCGAAATGCCTTAGAAATGGCTTTAAAATGGATTTGGAGCATGGAGACGATTATCTCGGGATTGCAAGATAACCAAACAAAACTTTTAGTGGATTTCTACTTATTTTATTAAATATCATCTCCACCAAACAGGACAAGCTTGCATCTGTTATAGTTTTGGAGAAAAATGTGTTCATTTCATGTATGCGCGAAATGCCTTAAAAATGGCTTTAAAATGGATTTGGAGCATGGAGACGATTATCTCGGGATTGCAAGATAACCAAACAAAACTTTTAGTGGATTTCTACTTATTTAATTAAATATCATCTCCACCAAACAGGACAAGCTTGCATCTGTTATAGTTTTGGAGAAAAATGTGTTCATTTCATTTATGCGCGAAATGCCTTAGAAATGGCTTTAAAATGGATTTGGAGCATGGAGACGATTATCTCGGGATTGCAAGATAACCAAACAAAACTTTTAGTGGATTTCTACTTATTTTATTAAATATCATCTCCACCAAACAGGACAAGCTTGCATCTGTTAAAGTTTTGGAGAAAAATGTGTTCATTTCATGTATGCGCAAAATGCCTTAAAAATGGCTTTAAAATGGATTTGGAGCATGGAGACGATTATCTCGGGATTGCAAGATAACCAAACAAAACTTTTAGTGGATTTCTACTTATTTTATTAAATATCATCTCCACCAAACAGGACAAGCTTGCATCTGTTATAGTTTTGGAGAAAAATGTGTTCATTTCATTTATGCGCGAAATGCCTTAGAAATGGCTTTAAAATGGATTTGGAGCATGGAGACGATTATCTCGGGATTGCAAGATAACCAAACAAAACTTTTAGTGGATTTCTACTTATTTTATTAAATATCATCTCCACCAAACAGGACAAGCTTGCATCTGTTATAGTTTTGGAGAAAAATGTGTTCATTTCATGTATGCGCGAAATGCCTTAAAAATGGCTTTAAAATGGATTTGGAGCATGGAGACGATTATCTCGGGATTGCAAGATAACCAAACAAAACTTTTAGTGGATTTCTACTTATTTAATTAAATATCATCTCCACCAAACAGGACAAGCTTGCATCTGTTATAGTTTTGGAGAAAAATGTGTTCATTTCATTTATGCGCGAAATGCCTTAGAAATGGCTTTAAAATGGATTTGGAGCATGGAGACGATTATCTCGGGATTGCAAGATAACCAAACAAAACTTTTAGTGGATTTCTACTTATTTTATTAAATATCATCTCCACCAAACAGGACAGACTTGCATCTGTTATAGTTTTGGAGAAAAATGTGTTCATTTCATTTATGCGCGAAATGCCTTAAAAATGGCTTTAAAATGGATTTGGAGCATGGAGACGATTATCTCGGGATTGCAAGATAACCAAACAAAACTTTTAGTGGATTTCTACTTATTTTATTAAATATCATCTCCACCAAACAGGACAAGCTTGCACCTGTTATAGTTTTGGAGAAAAATGTGTTCATTTCATGTATGCGCGAAATGCCTTAAAAATGGCTTTAAAATGGATTTGGAGCATGGAGACGATTATCTCGGGATTGCAAGATAACCAAACAAAACTTTTAGTGGATTTCTACTTATTTTATTAAATATCATCTCCACCAAACAGGACAAGCTTGCATCTGTTATAGTTTTGGAGAAAAATGTGTTCATTTCATGTATGCGCGAAATGCCTTAAAAATGGCTTTAAAATGGATTTGGAGCATGGAGACGATTATCTCGGGATTGCAAGATAACCAAACAAAACTTTTAGTGGATTTCTACTTATTTAATTAAATATCATCTCCACCAAACAGGACAAGCTTGCATCTGTTATAGTTTTGGAGAAAAATGTGTTCATTTCATGTATGCGCGAAATGCCTTAAAAATGGCTTTAAAATGGATTTGGAGCATGGAGACGATTATCTCGGGATTGCAAGATAACCAAACAAAACTTTTAGTGGATTTCTACTTATTTTATTAAATATCATCTCCACCAAACAGGACAAGCTTGCATCTGTTATAGTTTTGGAGAAAAATGTGTTCATTTCATTTATGCGCGAAATGCCTTAGAAATGGCTTTAAAATGGATTTGGAGCATGGAGACGATTATCTCGGGATTGCAAGATAACCAAACAAAACTTTTAGTGGATTTCTACTTATTTTATTAAATATCATCTCCACCAAACAGGACAAGCTTGCATCTGTTATAGTTTTGGAGAAAAATGTGTTCATTTCATTTATGCGCGAAATGCCTTAAAAATGGCTTTAAAATGGATTTGGAGCATGGAGACGATTATCTCGGGATTGCAAGATAACCAAACAAAACTTTTAGTGGATTTCTACTTATTTTATTAAATATCATCTCCACCAAACAGGACAAGCTTGCACCTGTTATAGTTTTGGAGAAAAATGTGTTCATTTCATGTATGCGCGAAATGCCTTAAAAATGGCTTTAAAATGGATTTGGAGCATGGAGACGATTATCTCGGGATTGCAAGATAACCAAACAAAACTTTTAGTGGATTTCTACTTATTTTATTAAATATCATCTCCACCAAACAGGACAAGCTTGCATCTGTTATAGTTTTGGAGAAAAATGTGTTCATTTCATGTATGCGCGAAATGCCTTAAAAATGGCTTTAAAATGGATTTGGAGCATGGAGACGATTATCTCGGGATTGCAAGATAACCAAACAAAACTTTTAGTGGATTTCTACTTATTTAATTAAATATCATCTCCACCAAACAGGACAAGCTTGCATCTGTTATAGTTTTGGAGAAAAATGTGTTCATTTCATGTATGCGCGAAATGCCTTAAAAATGGCTTTAAAATGGATTTGGAGCATGGAGACGATTATCTCGGGATTGCAAGATAACCAAACAAAACTTTTAGTGGATTTCTACTTATTTTATTAAATATCATCTCCACCAAACAGGACAAGCTTGCATCTGTTATAGTTTTGGAGAAAAATGTGTTCATTTCATTTATGCGCGAAATGCCTTAGAAATGGCTTTAAAATGGATTTGGAGCATGGAGACGATTATCTCGGGATTGCAAGATAACCAAACAAAACTTTTAGTGGATTTCTACTTATTTTATTAAATATCATCTCCACCAAACAGGACAAGCTTGCATCTGTTATAGTTTTGGAGAAAAATGTGTTCATTTCATGTATGCGCGAAATGCCTTAAAAATGGCTTTAAAATGGATTTGGAGCAT
Source organism: Anomaloglossus baeobatrachus (assembly GCF_048569485.1). NCBI lineage: Eukaryota > Metazoa > Chordata > Amphibia > Anura > Aromobatidae > Anomaloglossus > Anomaloglossus baeobatrachus. The sequence continues at coordinate 9,229 of NW_027443915.1, read as the reverse complement.
GGAGACGATTATCTCGGGATTGCAAGATAACCAAACAAAACTTTTAGTGGATTTCTACTTATTTAATTAAATATCATCTCCACCAAACAGGACAAGCTTGCATATGTTATAGTTTTGGAGAAAAATGTGTTCATTTCATTTATGCGCGAAATGCCTTAGAAATGGCTTTAAAATGGATTTGGAGCATGGAGACGATTATCTCGGGATTGCAAGATAACCAAACAAAACTTTTAGTGGATTTCTACTTATTTTATTAAATATCATCTCCACCAAACAGGACAAGCTTGCATCTGTTATAGTTTTGGAGAAAAATGTGTTCATTTCATGTATGCGCGAAATGCCTTAAAAATGGCTTTAAAATGGATTTGGAGCATGGAGACGATTATCTCGGGATTGCAAGATAACCAAACAAAACTTTTAGTGGATTTCTACTTATTTAATTAAATATCATCTCCACCAAACAGGACAAGCTTGCATCTGTTATAGTTTTGGAGAAAAATGTGTTCATTTCATTTATGCGCGAAATGCCTTAGAAATGGCTTTAAAATGGATTTGGAGCATGGAGACGATTATCTCGGGATTGCAAGATAACCAAACAAAACTTTTAGTGGATTTCTACTTATTTTATTAAATATCATCTCCACCAAACAGGACAAGCTTGCATCTGTTATAGTTTTGGAGAAAAATGTGTTCATTTCATGTATGCGCGAAATGCCTTAAAAATGGCTTTAAAATGGATTTGGAGCATGGAGACGATTATCTCGGGATTGCAAGATAACCAAACAAAACTTTTAGTGGATTTCTACTTATTTTATTAAATATCATCTCCACCAAACAGGACAAGCTTGCATCTGTTATAGTTTTGGAGAAAAATGTGTTCATTTCATTTATGCGCGAAATGCCTTAGAAATGGCTTTAAAATGGATTTGGAGCATGGAGACGATTATCTCGGGATTGCAAGATAACCAAACAAAACTTTTAGTGGATTTCTACTTATTTTATTAAATATCATCTCCACCAAACAGGACAAGCTTGCATCTGTTATAGTTTTGGAGAAAAATGTGTTCATTTCATGTATGCGCGAAATGCCTTAAAAATGGCTTTAAAATGGATTTGGAGCATGGAGACGATTATCTCGGGATTGCAAGATAACCAAACAAAACTTTTAGTGGATTTCTACTTATTTAATTAAATATCATCTCCACCAAACAGGACAAGCTTGCATCTGTTATAGTTTTGGAGAAAAATGTGTTCATTTCATTTATGCGCGAAATGCCTTAGAAATGGCTTTAAAATGGATTTGGAGCATGGAGACGATTATCTCGGGATTGCAAGATAATCAAACAAAACTTTTAGTGGATTTCTACTTATTTTATTAAATATCATCTCCACCAAACAGGACAAGCTTGCATCTGTTATAGTTTTGGAGAAAAATGTGTTCATTTCATTTATGCGCGAAATGCCTTAAAAATGGCTTTAAAATGGATTTGGAGCATGGAGACGATTATCTCGGGATTGCAAGATAACCAAACAAAACTTTTAGTGGATTTCTACTTATTTTATTAAATATCATCTCCACCAAACAGGACAAGCTTGCATCTGTTATAGTTTTGGAGAAAAATGTGTTCATTTCATTTATGCGCGAAATGCCTTAGAAATGGCTTTAAAATGGATTTGGAGCACGGAGACGATTATCTCGGGATTGCAAGATAACCAAACAAAACTTTTAGTGGATTTCTACTTATTTAATTAAATATCATCTCCACCAAACAGGACAAGCTTGCATCTGTTATAGTTTTGGAGAAAAATGTGTTCATTTCATGTATGCGCGAAATGCCTTAAAAATGGCTTTAAAATGGATTTGGAGCATGGAGACGATTATCTCGGGATTGCAAGATAACCAAACAAAACTTTTAGTGGATTTCTACTTATTTTATTAAATATCATCTCCACCAAACAGGACAAGCTTGCATCTGTTATAGTTTTGGAGAAAAATGTGTTCATTTCATTTATGCGCGAAATGCCTTAGAAATGGCTTTAAAATGGATTTGGAGCATGGAGACGATTATCTCGGGATTGCAAGATAACCAAACAAAACTTTTAGTGGATTTCTACTTATTTTATTAAATATCATCTCCACCAAACAGGACAAGCTTGCATCTGTTATAGTTTTGGAGAAAAATGTGTTCATTTCATTTATGCGCGAAATGCCTTAAAAATGGCTTTAAAATGGATTTGGAGCATGGAGACGATTATCTCGGGATTGCAAGATAACCAAACAAAACTTTTAGTGGATTTCTACTTATTTTATTAAATATCATCTCCACCAAACAGGACAAGCTTGCACCTGTTATAGTTTTGGAGAAAAATGTGTTCATTTCATGTATGCGCGAAATGCCTTAAAAATGGCTTTAAAATGGATTTGGAGCATGGAGACGATTATCTCGGGATTGCAAGATAACCAAACAAAACTTTTAGTGGATTTCTACTTATTTTATTAAATATCATCTCCACCAAACAGGACAAGCTTGCATCTGTTATAGTTTTGGAGAAAAATGTGTTCATTTCATGTATGCGCGAAATGCCTTAAAAATGGCTTTAAAATGGATTTGGAGCATGGAGACGATTATCTCGGGATTGCAAGATAACCAAACAAAACTTTTAGTGGATTTCTACTTATTTAATTAAATATCATCTCCACCAAACAGGACAAGCTTGCATCTGTTATAGTTTTGGAGAAAAATGTGTTCATTTCATGTATGCGCGAAATGCCTTAAAAATGGCTTTAAAATGGATTTGGAGCATGGAGACGATTATCTCGGGATTGCAAGATAACCAAACAAAACTTTTAGTGGATTTCTACTTATTTTATTAAATATCATCTCCACCAAACAGGACAAGCTTGCATCTGTTATAGTTTTGGAGAAAAATGTGTTCATTTCATTTATGCGCGAAATGCCTTAGAAATGGCTTTAAAATGGATTTGGAGCATGGAGACGATTATCTCGGGATTGCAAGATAACCAAACAAAACTTTTAGTGGATTTCTACTTATTTTATTAAATATCATCTCCACCAAACAGGACAAGCTTGCATCTGTTATAGTTTTGGAGAAAAATGTGTTCATTTCATGTATGCGCGAAATGCCTTAAAAATGGCTTTAAAATGGATTTGGAGCATGGAGACGATTATCTCGGGATTGCAAGATAACCAAACAAAACTTTTAGTGGATTTCTACTTATTTAATTAAATATCATCTCCACCAAACAGGACAAGCTTGCATATGTTATAGTTTTGGAGAAAAATGTGTTCATTTCATTTATGCGCGAAATGCCTTAGAAATGGCTTTAAAATGGATTTGGAGCATGGAGACGATTATCTCGGGATTGCAAGATAACCAAACAAAACTTTTAGTGGATTTCTACTTATTTTATTAAATATCATCTCCACCAAACAGGACAAGCTTGCATCTGTTATAGTTTTGGAGAAAAATGTGTTCATTTCATGTATGCGCGAAATGCCTTAAAAATGGCTTTAAAATGGATTTGGAGCATGGAGACGATTATCTCGGGATTGCAAGATAACCAAACAAAACTTTTAGTGGATTTCTACTTATTTAATTAAATATCATCTCCACCAAACAGGACAAGCTTGCATCTGTTATAGTTTTGGAGAAAAATGTGTTCATTTCATTTATGCGCGAAATGCCTTAGAAATGGCTTTAAAATGGATTTGGAGCATGGAGACGATTATCTCGGGATTGCAAGATAACCAAACAAAACTTTTAGTGGATTTCTACTTATTTTATTAAATATCATCTCCACCAAACAGGACAAGCTTGCATCTGTTATAGTTTTGGAGAAAAATGTGTTCATTTCATGTATGCGCGAAATGCCTTAAAAATGGCTTTAAAATGGATTTGGAGCATGGAGACGATTATCTCGGGATTGCAAGATAACCAAACAAAACTTTTAGTGGATTTCTACTTATTTTATTAAATATCATCTCCACCAAACAGGACAAGCTTGCATCTGTTATAGTTTTGGAGAAAAATGTGTTCATTTCATTTATGCGCGAAATGCCTTAGAAATGGCTTTAAAATGGATTTGGAGCATGGAGACGATTATCTCGGGATTGCAAGATAACCAAACAAAACTTTTAGTGGATTTCTACTTATTTTATTAAATATCATCTCCACCAAACAGGACAAGCTTGCATCTGTTATAGTTTTGGAGAAAAATGTGTTCATTTCATGTATGCGCGAAATGCCTTAAAAATGGCTTTAAAATGGATTTGGAGCATGGAGACGATTATCTCGGGATTGCAAGATAACCAAACAAAACTTTTAGTGGATTTCTACTTATTTAATTAAATATCATCTCCACCAAACAGGACAAGCTTGCATCTGTTATAGTTTTGGAGAAAAATGTGTTCATTTCATTTATGCGCGAAATGCCTTAGAAATGGCTTTAAAATGGATTTGGAGCATGGAGACGATTATCTCGGGATTGCAAGATAATCAAACAAAACTTTTAGTGGATTTCTACTTATTTTATTAAATATCATCTCCACCAAACAGGACAAGCTTGCATCTGTTATAGTTTTGGAGAAAAATGTGTTCATTTCATTTATGCGCGAAATGCCTTAAAAATGGCTTTAAAATGGATTTGGAGCATGGAGACGATTATCTCGGGATTGCAAGATAACCAAACAAAACTTTTAGTGGATTTCTACTTATTTTATTAAATATCATCTCCACCAAACAGGACAAGCTTGCATCTGTTATAGTTTTGGAGAAAAATGTGTTCATTTCATTTATGCGCGAAATGCCTTAGAAATGGCTTTAAAAATGGATTTGGAGCACGGAGACGATTATCTCGGGATTGCAAGATAACCAAACAAAACTTTTAGTGGATTTCTACTTATTTTATTAAATATCATCTCCACCAAACAGGACAAGCTTGCATCTGTTATAGTTTTGGAGAAAAATGTGTTCATTTCATGTATGCGCGAAATGCCTTAAAAATGGCTTTAAAATGGATTTGGAGCATGGAGACGATTATCTCGGGATTGCAAGATAACCAAACAAAACTTTTAGTGGATTTCTACTTATTTAATTAAATATCATCTCCACCAAACAGGACAAGCTTGCATCTGTTATAGTTTTGGAGAAAAATGTGTTCATTTCATTTATGCGCGAAATGCCTTAGAAATGGCTTTAAAATGGATTTGGAGCATGGAGACGATTATCTCGGGATTGCAAGATAACCAAACAAAACTTTTAGTGGATTTCTACTTATTTTATTAAATATCATCTCCACCAAACAGGACAAGCTTGCATCTGTTATAGTTTTGGAGAAAAATGTGTTCATTTCATTTATGCGCGAAATGCCTTAGAAATGGCTTTAAAATGGATTGGAGCATGGAGACGATTATCTCGGGATTGCAAGATAACCAACAAAACTTTAGTGGATTTCTACTTATTTTATTAAATATCTCCACCAAACAGGACAAGCTTGCATCTGTTATAGTTTTGGAGAAAAATGTGTTCATTTCATGTATGCGCGAAATGCCTTAAAAATGGCTTTAAAATGGATTTGGAGCATGGAGACGATTATCTCGGGATTGCAAGATAACCAAACAAAACTTTTAGTGGATTTCTACTTATTTTATTAAATATCATCTCCACCAAACAGGACAAGCTTGCATCTGTTATAGTTTTGGAGAAAAATGTGTTCATTTCATGTATGCACGAAATGCCTTAAAAATGGCTTTAAATGGATTTGGAGCATGGAGACGATTATCTCGGGATTGCAAGATAACCAAACAAAACTTTTAGTGGATTTCTACTTATTTAATTAAATATCATCTCCACCAAACAGGACAAGCTTGCATCTGTTATAGTTTTGGAGAAAAATGTGTTCATTTCATTTATGCGCGAAATGCCTTAGAAATGGCTTTAAAATGGATTTGGAGCATGGAGACGATTATCTCGGGATTGCAAGATAACCAAACTAAACTTTTAGTGGATTTCTACTTATTTTATTAAATATCATCTCCACCAAACAGGACAAGCTTGCATCTGTTATAGTTTTGGAGAAAAATGTGTTCATTTCATGTATGCGCGAAATGCCTTAAAAATGGCTTTAAAATGGATTTGGAGCATGGAGACGATTATCTCGGGATTGCAAGATAACCAAACAAAACTTTTAGTGGATTTCTACTTATTTAATTAAATATCATCTCCACCAAACAGGACAAGCTTGCATCTGTTATAGTTTTGGAGAAAAATGTGTTCATTTCATTTATGCGCGAAATGCCTTAGAAATGGCTTTAAAATGGATTTGGAGCATGGAGACGATTATCTCGGGATTGCAAGATAACCAAACAAAACTTTTAGTGGATTTCTACTTATTTAATTAAATATCATCTCCACCAAACAGGACAAGCTTGCATCTGTTATAGTTTTGGAGAAAAATGTGTTCATTTCATTTATGCGCGAAATGCCTTAGAAATGGCTTTAAAATGGATTTGGAGCATGGAGACGATTATCTCGGGATTGCAGATAACCAAACAAAACTTTTAGTGGATTTCTACTTATTTTATTAAATATCATCTCCACCAAACAGGACAAGCTTGCATCTGTTATAGTTTTGGAGAAAAATGTGTTCATTTCATTTATGCGCGAAATGCCTTAGAAATGGCTTTAAAATGGATTTGGAGCATGGAGACGATTATCTCGGGATTGCAAGATAACCAAACAAAACTTTTAGTGGATTTCTACTTATTTTATTAAATATCTCCACCAAACAGGACAAGCTTGCATCTGTTATAGTTTGGAGAAAAATGTGTTCATTTCATGTATGCGCGAAATGCCTTAAAAATGGCTTTAAAATGGATTTGGAGCATGGAGACGATTATCTCGGATTGCAAGATAACCAAACAAAACTTTTAGTGGATTTCTACTTATTTTATTAAATATCATCTCCACCAAACAGGACAAGCTTGCATCTGTTATAGTTTTGGAGAAAAATGTGTTCATTTCATGTATGCACGAAATGCCTTAAAAATGGCTTTAAAATGGATTTGGAGCATGGAGACGATTATCTCGGGATTGCAAGATAACCAAACAAAACTTTTAGTGGATTTCTACTTATTTAATTAAATATCATCTCCACCAAACAGGACAAGCTTGCATCTGTTATAGTTTTGGAGAAAAATGTGTTCATTTCATTTATGCGCGAAATGCCTTAGAAATGGCTTTAAAATGGATTTGGAGCATGGAGACGATTATCTCGGGATTGCAAGATAACCAAACTAAACTTTTAGTGGATTTCTACTTATTTTATTAAATATCATCTCCACCAAACAGGACAAGCTTGCATCTGTTATAGTTTTGGAGAAAAATGTGTTCATTTCATGTATGCGCGAAATGCCTTAAAAATGGCTTTAAAATGGATTTGGAGCATGGAGACGATTATCTCGGGATTGCAAGATAACCAAACAAAACTTTTAGTGGATTTCTACTTATTTTATTAAATATCATCTCCACCAAACAGGACAAGCTTGCATCTGTTATAGTTTTGGAGAAAAATGTGTTCATTTCATTTATGCGCGAAATGCCTTAGAAATGGCTTTAAAATGGATTTGGAGCATGGAGACGATTATCTCGGGATTGCAAGATAACCAAACAAAACTTTTAGTGGATTTCTACTTATTTTATTAATTATCATCTCCACCAAACAGGACAAGCTTGCATCTGTTATAGTTTTGGAGAAAAATGTGTTCATTTCATGTATGCGCGAAATGCCTTAAAAATGGCTTTAAAATGGATTTGGAGCATGGAGACGATTATCTCGGGATTGCAAGATAACCAAACAAAACTTTTAGTGGATTTCTACTTATTTAATTAAATATCATCTCCACCAAACAGGACAAGCTTGCATCTGTTATAGTTTTGGAGAAAAATGTGTTCATTTCATTTATGCGCGAAATGCCTTAGAAATGGCTTTAAAATGGATTTGGAGCATGGAGACGATTATCTCGGGATTGCAAGATAACCAAACAAAACTTTTAGTGGATTTCTACTTATTTTATTAAATATCATCTCCACCAAACAGGACAAGCTTGCATCTGTTATAGTTTTGAGAAAAATGTGTTCATTTCATGTATGCGCGAAATGCCTTAAAAATGGCTTTAAAATGGATTTGGAGCATGGAGACGATTATCTCGGGATTGCAAGATAACCAAACAAAACTTTTAGTGGATTTCTACTTATTTTATTAAATATCATCTCCACCAAACAGGACAAGCTTGCATCTGTTATAGTTTTGGAGAAAAATGTGTTCATTTCATTTATGCGCGAAATGCCTTAGAAATGGCTTTAAAATGGATTTGGAGCATGGAGACGATTATCTCGGGATTGCAAGATAACCAAACAAAACTTTTAGTGGATTTCTACTTATTTTATTAAATATCATCTCCACCAAACAGGACAAGCTTGCATCTGTTAAAGTTTTGGAGAAAAATGTGTTCATTTCATGTATGCGCGAAATGCCTTAAAAATGGCTTTAAAATGGATTTGGAGCATGGAGACGATTATCTCGGGATTGCAAGATAACCAAACAAAACTTTTAGTGGATTTCTACTTATTTTATTAAATATCATCTCCACCAAACAGGACAAGCTTGCATCTGTTATAGTTTTGGAGAAAAATGTGTTCATTTCATGTATGCGCGAAATGCCTTAAAAATGGCTTTAAAATGGATTTGGAGCATGGAGACGATTATCTCGGGATTGCAAGATAACCAAACAAAACTTTTAGTGGATTTCTACTTATTTTATTAAATATCATCTCCACCAAACAGGACAAGCTTGCATCTGTTATAGTTTTGGAGAAAAATGTGTTCATTTCATGTATGCGCGAAATGCCTTAAAAATGGCTTTAAAATGGATTTGGAGCATGGAGACGATTATCTCGGGATTGCAAGATAACCAAACAAAACTTTTAGTGGATGTCTACTTATTTAATTAAATATCATCTCCACCAAACAGGACAAGCTTGCATCTGTTATAGTTTTGGAGAAAAATGTGTTCATTTCATGTATGCGCGAAATGCCTTAGAAATGGCTTTAAAAATGGATTTGGAGCATGGAGACGATTATCTCGGGATTGCAAGATAACCAAACAAAACTTTTAGTGGATTTCTACTTATTTTATTAAATATCATC
>NW_027443914.1:0-32723 GCF_048569485.1 Anomaloglossus baeobatrachus | reverse complement strand
GTCTCCATGCTCCAAATCCATTTTTAAAGCCATTTTTAAGGCATTTCGCGCATAGGCATGGAAATGAACACATTTTTCTCCAAAAACTATAACAGATGCAAGCTTGTCTGTTTGGTGGAGATGATATTTAATTAAAATAAGTAGAAATACCACTAAAAGTTTTGTTTGTTTATCTGTGGCAAAATCCGAGATAATCGTCTCCATGCTCCAAATCCATTTTAAAGCCATTTTTAAGGCATTTCGCGCATACATGAAATGAACACATTTTTCTCCAAAACTATAACAGATGCAAGCTTGTCCTGTATGGTGGAGATGATATTTAATAAAATAAGTAGAAATCCACTAAAAGTTTTGTTTGGTTATCTTGCAATCCGAGATAATCGTCCTCCATGCTCCAAATCCATTTTAAAGCCATTTTTAAGGCATTTCGCGCATACATGAAATGAACACATTTTTCTCCAAAACTATAACAGATGCAAGCTTGTCCTGTTTGGTGGAGATGATATTTAATAAAATAAGTAGAAATCCACTAAAAGTTTTGTTTGGTTATCTTGCAATCCCGAGATAATCGTCTCCATGCTCCAAATCCATTTTAAAGCCATTTTTAAGGCATTTCGCGCATACATGAAATGAACACATTTTTCTCCAAAACTATAACAGATGCAAGCTTGTCCTGTTTGGTGGAGATGATATTTAATAAAATAAGTAGAAATCCACTAAAAGTTTTGTTTGGTTATCTTGCAATCCCGAGATAATCGTCTCCATGCTCCAAATCCATTTTAAAGCCATTTTTAAGGCATTTCGCGCATACATGAAATGAACACATTTTTCTCCAAAACTATAACAGATGCAAGCTTGTCCTGTTTGGTGGAGATGATATTTAATAAAATAAGTAGAAATCCACTAAAAGTTTTGTTTGGTTATCTTGCAATCCCGAGATAATCGTCTCCATGCTCCAAATCCATTTTAAAGCCATTTTTAAGGCATTTCGCGCATACATGAAATGAACACATTTTTCTCCAAAACTATAACAGATGCAAGCTTGTCCTGTTTGGTGGAGATGATATTTAATAAAATAAGTAGAAATCCACTAAAAGTTTTGTTTGGTTATCTTGCAATCCCGAGATAATCGTCTCCATGCTCCAAATCCATTTTAAAGCCATTTTTAAGGCATTTCGCGCATACATGAAATGAACACATTTTTCTCCAAAACTATAACAGATGCAAGCTTGTCCTGTTTGGTGGAGATGATATTTAATAAAATAAGTAGAAATCCACTAAAAGTTTTGTTTGGTTATCTTGCAATCCCGAGATAATCGTCTCCATGCTCCAAATCCATTTTAAAGCCATTTTTAAGGCATTTCGCGCATACATGAAATGAACACATTTTTCTCCAAAACTATAACAGATGCAAGCTTGTCCTGTTTGGTGGAGATGATATTTAATAAAATAAGTAGAAATCCACTAAAAGTTTTGTTTGGTTATCTTGCAATCCCGAGATAATCGTCTCCATGCTCCAAATCCATTTTAAAGCCATTTTTAAGGCATTTCGCGCATACATGAAATGAACACATTTTTCTCCAAAACTATAACAGATGCAAGCTTGTCCTGTTTGGTGGAGATGATATTTAATAAAATAAGTAGAAATCCACTAAAAGTTTTGTTTGGTTATCTTGCAATCCCGAGATAATCGTCTCCATGCTCCAAATCCATTTTAAAGCCATTTTTAAGGCATTTCGCGCATACATGAAATGAACACATTTTTCTCCAAAACTATAACAGATGCAAGCTTGTCCTGTTTGGTGGAGATGATATTTAATAAAATAAGTAGAAATCCACTAAAAGTTTTGTTTGGTTATCTTGCAATCCCGAGATAATCGTCTCCATGCTCCAAATCCATTTTAAAGCCATTTTTAAGGCATTTCGCGCATACATGAAATGAACACATTTTTCTCCAAAACTATAACAGATGCAAGCTTGTCCTGTTTGGTGGAGATGATATTTAATAAAATAAGTAGAAATCCACTAAAAGTTTTGTTTGGTTATCTTGCAATCCCGAGATAATCGTCTCCATGCTCCAAATCCATTTTAAAGCCATTTTTAAGGCATTTCGCGCATACATGAAATGAACACATTTTTCTCCAAAACTATAACAGATGCAAGCTTGTCCTGTTTGGTGGAGATGATATTTAATAAAATAAGTAGAAATCCACTAAAAGTTTTGTTTGGTTATCTTGCAATCCCGAGATAATCGTCTCCATGCTCCAAATCCATTTTAAAGCCATTTTTAAGGCATTTCGCGCATACATGAAATGAACACATTTTTCTCCAAAACTATAACAGATGCAAGCTTGTCCTGTTTGGTGGAGATGATATTTAATAAAATAAGTAGAAATCCACTAAAAGTTTTGTTTGGTTATCTTGCAATCCCGAGATAATCGTCTCCATGCTCCAAATCCATTTTAAAGCCATTTTTAAGGCATTTCGCGCATACATGAAATGAACACATTTTTCTCCAAAACTATAACAGATGCAAGCTTGTCCTGTTTGGTGGAGATGATATTTAATAAAATAAGTAGAAATCCACTAAAAGTTTTGTTTGGTTATCTTGCAATCCCGAGATAATCGTCTCCATGCTCCAAATCCATTTTAAAGCCATTTTTAAGGCATTTCGCGCATACATGAAATGAACACATTTTTCTCCAAAACTATAACAGATGCAAGCTTGTCCTGTTTGGTGGAGATGATATTTAATAAAATAAGTAGAAATCCACTAAAAGTTTTGTTTGGTTATCTTGCAATCCCGAGATAATCGTCTCCATGCTCCAAATCCATTTTAAAGCCATTTTTAAGGCATTTCGCGCATACATGAAATGAACACATTTTTCTCCAAAACTATAACAGATGCAAGCTTGTCCTGTTTGGTGGAGATGATATTTAATAAAATAAGTAGAAATCCACTAAAAGTTTTGTTTGGTTATCTTGCAATCCCGAGATAATCGTCTCCATGCTCCAAATCCATTTTAAAGCCATTTTTAAGGCATTTCGCGCATACATGAAATGAACACATTTTTCTCCAAAACTATAACAGATGCAAGCTTGTCCTGTTTGGTGGAGATGATATTTAATAAAATAAGTAGAAATCCACTAAAAGTTTTGTTTGGTTATCTTGCAATCCCGAGATAATCGTCTCCATGCTCCAAATCCATTTTAAAGCCATTTTTAAGGCATTTCGCGCATACATGAAATGAACACATTTTTCTCCAAAACTATAACAGATGCAAGCTTGTCCTGTTTGGTGGAGATGATATTTAATAAAATAAGTAGAAATCCACTAAAAGTTTTGTTTGGTTATCTTGCAATCCCGAGATAATCGTCTCCATGCTCCAAATCCATTTTAAAGCCATTTTTAAGGCATTTCGCGCATACATGAAATGAACACATTTTTCTCCAAAACTATAACAGATGCAAGCTTGTCCTGTTTGGTGGAGATGATATTTAATAAAATAAGTAGAAATCCACTAAAAGTTTTGTTTGGTTATCTTGCAATCCCGAGATAATCGTCTCCATGCTCCAAATCCATTTTAAAGCCATTTTTAAGGCATTTCGCGCATACATGAAATGAACACATTTTTCTCCAAAACTATAACAGATGCAAGCTTGTCCTGTTTGGTGGAGATGATATTTAATAAAATAAGTAGAAATCCACTAAAAGTTTTGTTTGGTTATCTTGCAATCCCGAGATAATCGTCTCCATGCTCCAAATCCATTTTAAAGCCATTTTTAAGGCATTTCGCGCATACATGAAATGAACACATTTTTCTCCAAAACTATAACAGATGCAAGCTTGTCCTGTTTGGTGGAGATGATATTTAATAAAATAAGTAGAAATCCACTAAAAGTTTTGTTTGGTTATCTTGCAATCCCGAGATAATCGTCTCCATGCTCCAAATCCATTTTAAAGCCATTTTTAAGGCATTTCGCGCATACATGAAATGAACACATTTTTCTCCAAAACTATAACAGATGCAAGCTTGTCCTGTTTGGTGGAGATGATATTTAATAAAATAAGTAGAAATCCACTAAAAGTTTTGTTTGGTTATCTTGCAATCCCGAGATAATCGTCTCCATGCTCCAAATCCATTTTAAAGCCATTTTTAAGGCATTTCGCGCATACATGAAATGAACACATTTTTCTCCAAAACTATAACAGATGCAAGCTTGTCCTGTTTGGTGGAGATGATATTTAATAAAATAAGTAGAAATCCACTAAAAGTTTTGTTTGGTTATCTTGCAATCCCGAGATAATCGTCTCCATGCTCCAAATCCATTTTAAAGCCATTTTTAAGGCATTTCGCGCATACATGAAATGAACACATTTTTCTCCAAAACTATAACAGATGCAAGCTTGTCCTGTTTGGTGGAGATGATATTTAATAAAATAAGTAGAAATCCACTAAAAGTTTTGTTTGGTTATCTTGCAATCCCGAGATAATCGTCTCCATGCTCCAAATCCATTTTAAAGCCATTTTTAAGGCATTTCGCGCATACATGAAATGAACACATTTTTCTCCAAAACTATAACAGATGCAAGCTTGTCCTGTTTGGTGGAGATGATATTTAATAAAATAAGTAGAAATCCACTAAAAGTTTTGTTTGGTTATCTTGCAATCCCGAGATAATCGTCTCCATGCTCCAAATCCATTTTAAAGCCATTTTTAAGGCATTTCGCGCATACATGAAATGAACACATTTTTCTCCAAAACTATAACAGATGCAAGCTTGTCCTGTTTGGTGGAGATGATATTTAATAAAATAAGTAGAAATCCACTAAAAGTTTTGTTTGGTTATCTTGCAATCCCCGAGATAATCGTCTCCATGCTCCAAATCCATTTTAAAGCCATTTTTAAGGCATTTCGCGCATACATGAAATGAACACATTTTTCTCCAAAATTATAACAGATGCAAGCTTGTCCTGTTTGGTGGAGATGATATTTAATAAAATAAGTAGAAATCCACTAAAAGTTTTGTTTGGTTATCTTGCAATCCCCGAGATAATCGTCTCCATGCTCCAAATCCATTTTAAAGCCATTTTTAAGGCATTTCGCGCATACATGAAATGAACACATTTTTCTCCAAAATTATAACAGATGCAAGCTTGTCCTGTTTGGTGGAGATGATATTTAATAAAATAAGTAGAAATCCACTAAAAGTTTTGTTTGGTTATCTTGCAATCCCGAGATAATCGTCTCCATGCTCCAAATCCATTTTAAAGCCATTTTTAAGGCATTTCGCGCATACATGAAATGAACACATTTTTCTCCAAAACTATAACAGATGCAAGCTTGTCCTGTTTGGTGGAGATGATATTTAATAAAATAAGTAGAAATCCACTAAAAGTTTTGTTTGGTTATCTTGCAATCCCGAGATAATCGTCTCCATGCTCCAAATCCATTTTAAAGCCATTTTTAAGGCATTTCGCGCATACATGAAATGAACACATTTTTCTCCAAAACTATAACAGATGCAAGCTTGTCCTGTTTGGTGGAGATGATATTTAATAAAATAAGTAGAAATCCACTAAAAGTTTTGTTTGGTTATCTTGCAATCCCGAGATAATCGTCTCCATGCTCCAAATCCATTTTAAAGCCATTTTTAAGGCATTTCGCGCATACATGAAATGAACACATTTTTCTCCAAAACTATAACAGATGCAAGCTTGTCCTGTTTGGTGGAGATGATATTTAATAAAATAAGTAGAAATCCACTAAAAGTTTTGTTTGGTTATCTTGCAATCCCGAGATAATCGTCTCCATGCTCCAAATCCATTTTAAAGCCATTTTTAAGGCATTTCGCGCATACATGAAATGAACACATTTTTCTCCAAAACTATAACAGATGCAAGCTTGTCCTGTTTGGTGGAGATGATATTTAATAAAATAAGTAGAAATCCACTAAAAGTTTTGTTTGGTTATCTTGCAATCCCGAGATAATCGTCTCCATGCTCCAAATCCATTTTAAAGCCATTTTTAAGGCATTTCGCGCATACATGAAATGAACACATTTTTCTCCAAAACTATAACAGATGCAAGCTTGTCCTGTTTGGTGGAGATGATATTTAATAAAATAAGTAGAAATCCACTAAAAGTTTTGTTTGGTTATCTTGCAATCCCGAGATAATCGTCTCCATGCTCCAAATCCATTTTAAAGCCATTTTTAAGGCATTTCGCGCATACATGAAATGAACACATTTTTCTCCAAAACTATAACAGATGCAAGCTTGTCCTGTTTGGTGGAGATGATATTTAATAAAATAAGTAGAAATCCACTAAAAGTTTTGTTTGGTTATCTTGCAATCCCGAGATAATCGTCTCCATGCTCCAAATCCATTTTAAAGCCATTTTTAAGGCATTTCGCGCATACATGAAATGAACACATTTTTCTCCAAAACTATAACAGATGCAAGCTTGTCCTGTTTGGTGGAGATGATATTTAATAAAATAAGTAGAAATCCACTAAAAGTTTTGTTTGGTTATCTTGCAATCCCGAGATAATCGTCTCCATGCTCCAAATCCATTTTAAAGCCATTTTTAAGGCATTTCGCGCATACATGAAATGAACACATTTTTCTCCAAAACTATAACAGATGCAAGCTTGTCCTGTTTGGTGGAGATGATATTTAATAAAATAAGTAGAAATCCACTAAAAGTTTTGTTTGGTTATCTTGCAATCCCGAGATAATCGTCTCCATGCTCCAAATCCATTTTAAAGCCATTTTTAAGGCATTTCGCGCATACATGAAATGAACACATTTTTCTCCAAAACTATAACAGATGCAAGCTTGTCCTGTTTGGTGGAGATGATATTTAATAAAATAAGTAGAAATCCACTAAAAGTTTTGTTTGGTTATCTTGCAATCCCGAGATAATCGTCTCCATGCTCCAAATCCATTTTAAAGCCATTTTTAAGGCATTTCGCGCATACATGAAATGAACACATTTTTCTCCAAAACTATAACAGATGCAAGCTTGTCCTGTTTGGTGGAGATGATATTTAATAAAATAAGTAGAAATCCACTAAAAGTTTTGTTTGGTTATCTTGCAATCCCGAGATAATCGTCTCCATGCTCCAAATCCATTTTAAAGCCATTTTTAAGGCATTTCGCGCATACATGAAATGAACACATTTTTCTCCAAAACTATAACAGATGCAAGCTTGTCCTGTTTGGTGGAGATGATATTTAATAAAATAAGTAGAAATCCACTAAAAGTTTTTGTTTGGTTATCTTGCAATCCCGAGATAATCGTCTCCATGCTCCAAATCCATTTTAAAGCCATTTTTAAGGCATTTCGCGCATACATGAAATGAACACATTTTTCTCCAAAACTATAACAGATGCAAGCTTGTCCTGTTTGGTGGAGATGATATTTAATAAAATAAGTAGAAATCCACTAAAAGTTTTGTTTGGTTATCTTGCAATCCCGAGATAATCGTCTCCATGCTCCAAATCCATTTTAAAGCCATTTTTAAGGCATTTCGCGCATACATGAAATGAACACATTTTTCTCCAAAACTATAACAGATGCAAGCTTGTCCTGTTTGGTGGAGATGATATTTAATAAAATAAGTAGAAATCCACTAAAAGTTTTGTTTGGTTATCTTGCAATCCCGAGATAATCGTCTCCATGCTCCAAATCCATTTTAAAGCCATTTTTAAGGCATTTCGCGCATACATGAAATGAACACATTTTTCTCCAAAACTATAACAGATGCAAGCTTGTCCTGTTTGGTGGAGATGATATTTAATAAAATAAGTAGAAATCCACTAAAAGTTTTGTTTGGTTATCTTGCAATCCCGAGATAATCGTCTCCATGCTCCAAATCCATTTTAAAGCCATTTTTAAGGCATTTCGCGCATACATGAAATGAACACATTTTTCTCCAAAACTATAACAGATGCAAGCTTGTCCTGTTTGGTGGAGATGATATTTAATAAAATAAGTAGAAATCCACTAAAAGTTTTGTTTGGTTATCTTGCAATCCCGAGATAATCGTCTCCATGCTCCAAATCCATTTTAAAGCCATTTTTAAGGCATTTCGCGCATACATGAAATGAACACATTTTTCTCCAAAACTATAACAGATGCAAGCTTGTCCTGTTTGGTGGAGATGATATTTAATAAAATAAGTAGAAATCCACTAAAAGTTTTGTTTGGTTATCTTGCAATCCCGAGATAATCGTCTCCATGCTCCAAATCCATTTTAAAGCCATTTTTAAGGCATTTCGCGCATACATGAAATGAACACATTTTTCTCCAAAACTATAACAGATGCAAGCTTGTCCTGTTTGGTGGAGATGATATTTAATAAAATAAGTAGAAATCCACTAAAAGTTTTGTTTGGTTATCTTGCAATCCGAGATAATCGTCTCCATGCTCCAAATCCATTTTAAAGCCATTTTTAAGGCATTTCGCGCATACATGAAATGAACACATTTTTCTCCAAAACTATAACAGATGCAAGCTTGTCCTGTTTGGTGGAGATGATATTTAATAAAATAAGTAGAAATCCACTAAAAGTTTTGTTTGGTTATCTTGCAATCCCGAGATAATCGTCTCCATGCTCCAAATCCATTTTAAAGCCATTTTTAAGGCATTTCGCGCATACATGAAATGAACACATTTTTCTCCAAAACTATAACAGATGCAAGCTTGTCCTGTTTGGTGAGATGATATTTAATAAAATAAGTAGAAATCCACTAAAAGTTTTGTTTGGTTATCTTGCAATCCCGAGATAATCGTCTCCATGCTCCAAATCCATTTTAAAGCCATTTTTAAGGCATTTCGCGCATACATGAAATGAACACATTTTTCTCCAAAACTATAACAGATGCAAGCTTGTCCTGTTTGGTGGAGATGATATTTAATAAAATAAGTAGAAATCCACTAAAAGTTTTGTTTGGTTATCTTGCAATCCCGAGATAATCGTCTCCATGCTCCAAATCCATTTTAAAGCCATTTTTAAGGCATTTCGCGCATACATGAAATGAACACATTTTTCTCCAAAACTATAACAGATGCAAGCTTGTCCTGTTTGGTGGAGATGATATTTAATAAAATAAGTAGAAATCCACTAAAAGTTTTGTTTGGTTATCTTGCAATCCCGAGATAATCGTCTCCATGCTCCAAATCCATTTTAAAGCCATTTTTAAGGCATTTCGCGCATACATGAAATGAACACATTTTTCTCCAAAACTATAACAGATGCAAGCTTGTCCTGTTTGGTGGAGATGATATTTAATAAAATAAGTAGAAATCCAAAGTTTTGTTTGGTTATATTGCAAATCCCGAGATAATCGTCTCCATGCTCCAAATCCATTTAAAGCCATTTTTAAGGCATTTCGCGCATACATGAAATGAACACATTTTTCTCCAAACTATAACAGATGCAAGCTTTGTCCTGTTTGGTGGAGATGATATTTAATAAAATAAGTAGAAATCCACTAAAAGTTTTGTTTGGTTATCTTGCAATCCCGAGATAATCGTCTCCATGCTCCAAATCCATTTTAAAGCCATTTTTAAGGCATTTCGCGCATACATGAAATGAACACATTTTTCTCCAAAACTATAACAGATGCAAGCTTGTCCTGTTTGGTGGAGATGATATTTAATAAAATAAGTAGAAATCCACTAAAAGTTTTGTTTGGTTATCTTGCAATCCCGAGATAATCGTCTCCATGCTCCAAATCCATTTTAAAGCCATTTTTAAGGCATTTCGCGCATACATGAAATGAACACATTTTTCTCCAAAACTATAACAGATGCAAGCTTGTCTGTTTGGTGGAGATGATATTTAATAAAATAAGTAGAAATCCACTAAAAGTTTTGTTTGGTTATCTTGCAATCCCGAGATAATCGTCTCCATGCTCCAAATCCATTTTAAAGCCATTTTTAAGGCATTTCGCGCATACATGAAATGAACACATTTTTCTCCAAAACTATAACAGATGCAAGCTTGTCCTGTTTGGTGGAGATGATATTTAATAAAATAAGTAGAAATCCACTAAAAGTTTTGTTTGGTTATCTTGCAATCCCGAGATAATCGTCTCCATGCTCCAAATCCATTTTAAAGCCATTTTTAAGGCATTTCGCGCATACATGAAATGAACACATTTTTCTCCAAAACTATAACAGATGCAAGCTTGTCCTGTTTGGTGGAGATGATATTTAATAAAATAAGTAGAAATCCACTAAAAGTTTTGTTTGGTTATCTTGCAATCCCGAGATAATCGTCTCCATGCTCCAAATCCATTTTAAAGCCATTTTTAAGGCATTTCGCGCATACATGAAATGAACACATTTTTCTCCAAAACTATAACAGATGCAAGCTTGTCCTGTTTGGTGGAGATGATATTTAATAAAATAAGTAGAAATCCACTAAAAGTTTTGTTTGGTTATCTTGCAATCCCGAGATAATCGTCTCCATGCTCCAAATCCATTTTAAAGCCATTTTTAAGGCATTTCGCGCATACATGAAATGAACACATTTTTCTCCAAAACTATAACAGATGCAAGCTTGTCCTGTTTGGTGGAGATGATATTTAATAAAATAAGTAGAAATCCACTAAAAGTTTTGTTTGGTTATCTTGCAATCCCGAGATAATCGTCTCCATGCTCCAAATCCATTTTAAAGCCATTTTTAAGGCATTTCGCGCATACATGAAATGAACACATTTTTCTCCAAAACTATAACAGATGCAAGCTTGTCCTGTTTGGTGGAGATGATATTTAATAAAATAAGTAGAAATCCACTAAAAGTTTTGTTTGGTTATCTTGCAATCCCGAGATAATCGTCTCCATGCTCCAAATCCATTTTAAAGCCATTTTTAAGGCATTTCGCGCATACATGAAATGAACACATTTTTCTCCAAAACTATAACAGATGCAAGCTTGTCCTGTTTGGTGGAGATGATATTTAATAAAATAAGTAGAAATCCACTAAAAGTTTTGTTTGGTTATCTTGCAATCCCGAGATAATCGTCTCCATGCTCCAAATCCATTTTAAAGCCATTTTTAAGGCATTTCGCGCATACATGAAATGAACACATTTTTCTCCAAAACTATAACAGATGCAAGCTTGTCCTGTTTGGTGGAGATGATATTTAATAAAATAAGTAGAAATCCACTAAAAGTTTTGTTTGGTTATCTTGCAATCCCGAGATAATCGTCTCCATGCTCCAAATCCATTTTAAAGCCATTTTTAAGGCATTTCGCGCATACATGAAATGAACACATTTTTCTCCAAAACTATAACAGATGCAAGCTTGTCCTGTTTGGTGGAGATGATATTTAATAAAATAAGTAGAAATCCACTAAAAGTTTTGTTTGGTTATCTTGCAATCCCGAGATAATCGTCTCCATGCTCCAAATCCATTTTAAAGCCATTTTTAAGGCATTTCGCGCATACATGAAATGAACACATTTTTCTCCAAAACTATAACAGATGCAAGCTTGTCCTGTTTGGTGGAGATGATATTTAATAAAATAAGTAGAAATCCACTAAAAGTTTTGTTTGGTTATCTTGCAATCCCGAGATAATCGTCTCCATGCTCCAAATCCATTTTAAAGCCATTTTTAAGGCATTTCGCGCATACATGAAATGAACACATTTTTCTCCAAAACTATAACAGATGCAAGCTTGTCCTGTTTGGTGGAGATGATATTTAATAAAATAAGTAGAAATCCACTAAAAGTTTTGTTTGGTTATCTTGCAATCCCGAGATAATCGTCTCCATGCTCCAAATCCATTTTAAAGCCATTTTTAAGGCATTTCGCGCATACATGAAATGAACACATTTTTCTCCAAAACTATAACAGATGCAAGCTTGTCCTGTTTGGTGGAGATGATATTTAATAAAATAAGTAGAAATCCACTAAAAGTTTTGTTTGGTTATCTTGCAATCCCGAGATAATCGTCTCCATGCTCCAAATCCATTTTAAAGCCATTTTTAAGGCATTTCGCGCATACATGAAATGAACACATTTTTCTCCAAAACTATAACAGATGCAAGCTTGTCCTGTTTGGTGGAGATGATATTTAATAAAATAAGTAGAAATCCACTAAAGTTTTGTTTGGTTATCTTGCAATCCCGAGATAATCGTCTCCATGCTCCAAATCCATTTTAAAGCCATTTTTAAGGCATTTCGCGCATACATGAAATGAACACATTTTTCTCCAAAACTATAACAGATGCAAGCTTGTCCTGTTTGGTGGAGATGATATTTAATAAAATAAGTAGAAATCCACTAAAAGTTTTGTTTGGTTATCTTGCAATCCCGAGATAATCGTCTCCATGCTCCAAATCCATTTTAAAGCCATTTTTAAGGCATTTCGCGCATACATGAAATGAACACATTTTTCTCCAAAACTATAACAGATGCAAGCTTGTCCTGTTTGGTGGAGATGATATTTAATAAAATAAGTAGAAATCCACTAAAAGTTTTGTTTGGTTATCTTGCAATCCCGAGATAATCGTCTCCATGCTCCAAATCCATTTTAAAGCCATTTTTAAGGCATTTCGCGCATACATGAAATGAACACATTTTTCTCCAAAACTATAACAGATGCAAGCTTGTCCTGTTTGGTGGAGATGATATTTAATAAAATAAGTAGAAATCCACTAAAAGTTTTGTTTGGTTATCTTGCAATCCCGAGATAATCGTCTCCATGCTCCAAATCCATTTTAAAGCCATTTTTAAGGCATTTCGCGCATACATGAAATGAACACATTTTTCTCCAAAACTATAACAGATGCAAGCTTGTCCTGTTTGGTGGAGATGATATTTAATAAAATAAGTAGAAATCCACTAAAAGTTTTGTTTGGTTATCTTGCAATCCCGAGATAATCGTCTCCATGCTCCAAATCCATTTTAAAGCCATTTTTAAGGCATTTCGCGCATACATGAAATGAACACATTTTTCTCCAAAACTATAACAGATGCAAGCTTGTCCTGTTTGGTGGAGATGATATTTAATAAAATAAGTAGAAATCCACTAAAAGTTTTGTTTGGTTATATTGCAATCCCGAGATAATCGTCTCCATGCTCCAAATCCATTTTAAAGCCATTTTTAAGGCATTTCGCGCATACATGAAATGAACACATTTTTCTCCAAAACTATAACAGATGCAAGCTTGTCCTGTTTGGTGGAGATGATATTTAATAAAATAAGTAGAAATCCACTAAAAGTTTTGTTTGGTTATCTTGCAATCCCGAGATAATCGTCTCCATGCTCCAAATCCATTTTAAAGCCATTTTTAAGGCATTTCGCGCATACATGAAATGAACACATTTTTCTCCAAAACTATAACAGATGCAAGCTTGTCCTGTTTGGTGGAGATGATATTTAATAAAATAAGTAGAAATCCACTAAAAGTTTTGTTTGGTTATCTTGCAATCCCGAGATAATCGTCTCCATGCTCCAAATCCATTTTAAAGCCATTTTTAAGGCATTTCGCGCATACATGAAATGAACACATTTTTCTCCAAAATTATAACAGATGCAAGCTTGTCCTGTTTGGTGGAGATGATATTTAATAAAATAAGTAGAAATCCACTAAAAGTTTTGTTTGGTTATCTTGCAATCCCGAGATAATCGTCTCCATGCTCCAAATCCATTTTAAAGCCATTTTTAAGGCATTTCGCGCATACATGAAATGAACACATTTTTCTCCAAAACTATAACAGATGCAAGCTTGTCCTGTTTGGTGGAGATGATATTTAATAAAATAAGTAGAAATCCACTAAAAGTTTTGTTTGGTTATCTTGCAATCCCGAGATAATCGTCTCCATGCTCCAAATCCATTTTAAAGCCATTTTTAAGGCATTTCGCGCATACATGAAATGAACACATTTTTCTCCAAAACTATAACAGATGCAAGCTTGTCCTGTTTGGTGGAGATGATATTTAATAAAATAAGTAGAAATCCACTAAAAGTTTTGTTTGGTTATCTTGCAATCCCGAGATAATCGTCTCCATGCTCCAAATCCATTTTAAAGCCATTTTTAAGGCATTTCGCGCATACATGAAATGAACACATTTTTCTCCAAAACTATAACAGATGCAAGCTTGTCCTGTTTGGTGGAGATGATATTTAATAAAATAAGTAGAAATCCACTAAAAGTTTTGTTTGGTTATATTGCAATCCCGAGATAATCGTCTCCATGCTCCAAATCCATTTTAAAGCCATTTTTAAGGCATTTCGCGCATACATGAAATGAACACATTTTTCTCCAAAACTATAACAGATGCAAGATTGTCCTGTTTGGTGGAGATGATATTTAATAAAATAAGTAGAAATCCACTAAAAGTTTTGTTTGGTTATCTTGCAATCCCGAGATAATCGTCTCCATGCTCCAAATCCATTTTAAAGCCATTTTTAAGGCATTTCGCGCATACATGAAATGAACACATTTTTCTCCAAAACTATAACAGATGCAAGCTTGTCCTGTTTGGTGGAGATGATATTTAATAAAATAAGTAGAAATCCACTAAAAGTTTTGTTTGGTTATCTTGCAATCCCGAGATAATCGTCTCCATGCTCCAAATCCATTTTAAAGCCATTTTTAAGGCATTTCGCGCATACATGAAATGAACACATTTTTCTCCAAAACTATAACAGATGCAAGCTTGTCCTGTTTGGTGGAGATGATATTTAATAAAATAAGTAGAAATCCACTAAAAGTTTTGTTTGGTTATCTTGCAATCCCGAGATAATCGTCTCCATGCTCCAAATCCATTTTAAAGCCATTTTTAAGGCATTTCGCGCATACATGAAATGAACACATTTTTCTCCAAAACTATAACAGATGCAAGCTTGTCCTGTTTGGTGGAGATGATATTTAATAAAATAAGTAGAAATCCACTAAAAGTTTTGTTTGGTTATATTGCAATCCCGAGATAATCGTCTCCATGCTCCAAATCCATTTTAAAGCCATTTTTAAGGCATTTCGCGCATACATGAAATGAACACATTTTTCTCCAAAACTATAACAGATGCAAGCTTGTCCTGTTTGGTGGAGATGATATTTAATAAAATAAGTAGAAATCCACTAAAGTTTTGTTTGGTTATCTTGCAATCCCGAGATAATCGTCTCCATGCTCCAAATCCATTTTAATGCCATTTTTAAGGCATTTCGCGCATACATGAAATGAACACATTTTTCTCCAAAACTATAACAGATGCAAGCTTGTCCTGTTTGGTGGAGATGATATTTAATAAAATAAGTAGAAATCCACTAAAAGTTTTGTTTGGTTATCTTGCAATCCCGAGATAATCGTCTCCATGCTCCAAATCCATTTTAAAGCCATTTTTAAGGCATTTCGCGCATACATGAAATGAACACATTTTTCTCCAAAACTATAACAGATGCAAGCTTGTCCTGTTTGGTGGAGATGATATTTAATAAAATAAGTAGAAATCCACTAAAAGTTTTGTTTGGTTATCTTGCAATCCCGAGATAATCGTCTCCATGCTCCAAATCCATTTTAAAGCCATTGTTAAGGCATTTCGCGCATACATGAAATGAACACATTTTTCTCCAAAACTATAACAGATGCAAGCTTGTCCTGTTTGGTGGAGATGATATTTAATAAAATAAGTAGAAATCCACTAAAAGTTTTGTTTGGTTATATTGCAATCCCGAGATAATCGTCTCCATGCTCCAAATCCATTTTAAAGCCATTTTTAAGGCATTTCGCGCATACATGAAATGAACACATTTTTCTCCAAAACTATAACAGATGCAAGCTTGTCCTGTTTGGTGGAGATGATATTTAATAAAATAAGTAGAAATCCACTAAAAGTTTTGTTTGGTTATCTTGCAATCCCGAGATAATCGTCTCCATGCTCCAAATCCATTTTAAAGCCATTTTTAAGGCATTTCGCGCATACATGAAATGAACACATTTTTCTCCAAAACTATAACAGATGCAAGCTTGTCCTGTTTGGTGGAGATGATATTTAATAAAATAAGTAGAAATCCACTAAAAGTTTTGTTTGGTTATCTTGCAATCCCGAGATAATCGTCTCCATGCTCCAAATCCATTTTAAAGCCATTTTTAAGGCATTTCGCGCATACATGAAATGAACACATTTTTCTCCAAAACTATAACAGATGCAAGCTTGTCCTGTTTGGTGGAGATGATATTTAATAAAATAAGTAGAAATCCACTAAAAGTTTTGTTTGGTTATCTTGCAATCCCGAGATAATCGTCTCCATGCTCCAAATCCATTTTAAAGCCATTTTTAAGGCATTTCGCGCATACATGAAATGAACACATTTTTCTCCAAAACTATAACAGATGCAAGCTTGTCCTGTTTGGTGGAGATGATATTTAATAAAATAAGTAGAAATCCACTAAAAGTTTTGTTTGGTTATCTTGCAATCCCGAGATAATCGTCTCCATGCTCCAAATCCATTTTAAAGCCATTTTTAAGGCATTTCGCGCATACATGAAATGAACACATTTTTCTCCAAAACTATAACAGATGCAAGCTTGTCCTGTTTGGTGGAGATGATATTTAATAAAATAAGTAGAAATCCACTAAAAGTTTTGTTTGGTTATATTGCAATCCCGAGATAATCGTCTCCATGCTCCAAATCCATTTTAAAGCCATTTTTAAGGCATTTCGCGCATACATGAAATGAACACATTTTTCTCCAAAACTATAACAGATGCAAGCTTGTCCTGTTTGGTGGAGATGATATTTAATAAAATAAGTAGAAATCCACTAAATGTTTTGTTTGGTTATCTTGCAATCCCGAGATAATCGTCTCCATGCTCCAAATCCATTTTAAAGCCATTTTTAAGGCATTTCGCGCATACATGAAATGAACACATTTTTCTCCAAAACTATAACAGATGCAAGCTTGTCCTGTTTGGTGGAGATGATATTTAATAAAATAAGTAGAAATCCACTAAACGTTTTGTTTGGTTATCTTGCAATCCCGAGATAATCGTCTCCATGCTCCAAATCCATTTTAAAGCCATTTTTAAGGCATTTCGCGCATACATGAAATGAACACATTTTTCTCCAAAACTATAACAGATGCAAGCTTGTCCTGTTTGGTGGAGATGATATTTAATAAAATAAGTAGAAATCCACTAAAAGTTTTGTTTGGTTATCTTGCAATCCCGAGATAATCGTCTCCATGCTCCAAATCCATTTTAAAGCCATTGTTAAGGCATTTCGCGCATACATGAAATGAACACATTTTTCTCCAAAACTATAACAGATGCAAGCTTGTCCTGTTTGGTGGAGATGATATTTAATAAAATAAGTAGAAATCCACTAAAAGTTTTGTTTGGTTATATTGCAATCCCGAGATAATCGTCTCCATGCTCCAAATCCATTTTAAAGCCATTTTTAAGGCATTTCGCGCATACATGAAATGAACACATTTTTCTCCAAAACTATAACAGATGCAAGCTTGTCCTGTTTGGTGGAGATGATATTTAATAAAATAAGTAGAAATCCACTAAAAGTTTTGTTTGGTTATCTTGCAATCCCGAGATAATCGTCTCCATGCTCCAAATCCATTTTAAAGCCATTTTTAAGGCATTTCGCGCATACATGAAATGAACACATTTTTCTCCAAAACTATAACAGATGCAAGCTTGTCCTGTTTGGTGGAGATGATATTTAATAAAATAAGTAGAAATCCACTAAAAGTTTTGTTTGGTTATCTTGCAATCCCGAGATAATCGTCTCCATGCTCCAAATCCATTTTAAAGCCATTTTTAAGGCATTTCGCGCATACATGAAATGAACACATTTTTCTCCAAAACTATAACAGATGCAAGCTTGTCCTGTTTGGTGGAGATGATATTTAGTGATGAGCGAGTACTAAAAAGCTCGGGTGCTCGAAGCTCGGGCCGAGCCTCCCAAGATACTCGTGTACTCGGCCCGAGCAACGAGCCCAATGTTATCCTATGGGAGACCCGAGTATTTTTGTGAAATGACCTCCCGGCAGCATGGAGAAACCCTAAAAATGTCACAAAAGTCTCAGAAGAGTGCTCAAATGACATGGCAACAGCATGGGGAAGACCCCTTGAAGCATTTATCACTCAAAAGTCACAGCTGTGAACAATTTTGTCCGCGTTTTACGCCATTTTTACGGACTCACCAGAAAACCTTCCAAAATGACCCCAAAATGATTTTTCATGGCGGAAATGTTAAGGGCACATACCCAATAGTGAGATAGATCTGGTGTATGTTACTTTTTGAGATCAATACATGAAAGATTTTACGTGAAAACATTGTGTGGCACTCCGATGTCCCTGAGAAGAGACGTACATGAAGGCCTCTTGAGTCTAATGTGCCCATTTTGAGGAAGTGAGTCTTTGTAGTATTTTCCTTTGCCAGGGCAGTCCTAAATTGTGAGGTTCACCAATGCCCCTGCATACAGACGTGCATGAGGGCCTCAAAACATTAAGTGTCCATTGTCAGGAAGTGGGTGTATTATAGTATAGCCCTTAGGCAGGGCAGCCAAAAATTGGGAGGCTCCACATTGTCCCTGGGTAGAGACGTGCATGATGGCCTTTAAACCTGAAGTGCCCATTGTAAGGAAGTGGGTCTATTTCAGTATAGCCCTTTGCCAGGGCAGCCAAAAATTGGGAGGCTCCACATTGTCCCTGGGTAGAGACGTGCATGAGGGCCTCAAAACATTAAGTGTCCATTTTAAGGAAGTGGGTGTATTTCAGTATAGCCCTTAGGCAGGGCAGCCAAAAATTGGGAGGCTCCACATTGTCCCTGGGTAGAGACGTGCATGAGGGCCTCAAAACATTAAGTGTCCATTTTAAGGAAGTGGGTGTATTTCAGTATAGCCCTTAGGCAGGGCAGCCAAAAATTGGGAGGCTCCACATTGTCCCTGGATAGAGACGTGCATGATGGCCTTTAAACCTGAAGTGCCCATTGTAAGGAAGTGGGTCTATTTCAGTATAGCCCTTTGCCAGGGCAGCCAAAAATTGGGAGGCTCCACATTGTCCCTGGGTAGAGACGTGCATGAGGGCCTCAAAACATTAAGTGTCCATTTTAAGGAAGTGGGTGTATTTCAGTATAGCCCTTAGGCAGGGCAGCCAAAAATTGGGAGGCTCCACATTGTCCCTGGATAGAGACGTGCATGATGGCCTTTAAACCTGAAGTGCCCATTGTAAGGAAGTGGGTCTATTTCAGTATAGCCCTTTGCCAGGGCAGCCAAAAATTGGGAGGCTCCACATTGTCCCTGGGTAGAGACGTGCATGAGGGCCTCAAAACATTAAGTGTCCATTTTAAGGAAGTGGGTGTATTTCAGTATAGCCCTTAGGCAGGGCAGCCAAAAATTGGGAGGCTACACGTTGTCCCTGGGTAGAGACGTGCATGAGGGCCTCAAAACATTAAGTGTCCATTTTAAGGAAGTGGGTGTATTTCAGTATAGCCCTTAGGCAGGGCAGCCAAAAATTGGGAGGCTCCACATTGTCCCTGGGTAGAGACGTGCATGATGGCCTTTAAACCTGAAGTGCCCATTGTAAGGAAGTGGGTCTATTTCAGTATAGCCCTTTGCCAGGGCAGCCAAAAATTGGGAGGCTCCACATTGTCCCTGGGTAGAGACGTGCATGAGGGCCTCAAAACATTAAGTGTCCATTGTCAGGAAGTGGGTGTATTATAGTATAGCCCTTAGGCAGGGCAGCCAAAAATTGGGAGGCTCCACATTGTCCCTGGGTAGAGACGTGCATGATGGCCTTTAAACCTGAAGTGCCCATTGTAAGGAAGTGGGTCTATTTCAGTATAGCCCTTTGCCAGGGCAGCCAAAAATTGGGAGGCTCCACATTGTCCCTGGGTAGAGACGTGCATGAGGGCCTCAAAACATTAAGTGTCCATTTTAAGGAAGTGGGTGTATTTCAGTATAGCCCTTAGGCAGGGCAGCCAAAAATTGGGAGGCTACACGTTGTCCCTGGGTAGAGACGTGCATGAGGGCCTCAAAACATTGTTCCCATTGCAAAGGAGCGGGTCTCCTGTCGTTGTAATGTCCATTCTGCAAAGAATGGGCGAAAAAATTTACCACTGGGGGTATACCTGAAACAAAGACCTAACTATTGTAACGGTCATCATGATGGCGCATGAGGAGAAGGAGGAGCAGTCCAGCGATTATCCAAAGTCGAGAAGTGTACCCATGGGTGAGTGGAGGTACATGGCAAACTTTAAATTCCGCTCTCATTTGCTGGTGGTGTGGTGAAGTCTGGCCCAATCCAACCCTTGTTCATCTTTATCAGAGTCAGCCTGTCAGCATTTTCAGTTGACAGGCGGGTGCGTTTATCTGTAATGATTCCACCTGCGGCACTAAAAACACGCTCTGACAAAACGCTAGCAGCAGGGCAGGCCAGGACTTCCAAGGCGTAGAGAGCCAATTCATGCCACGTGTCCAGCTTGGATACCCAATAATTGTAAAGCACAGAGGAATGTCGGAGTACAGTTGTTCGATCTGCAAGGTACTCCTTCAGCATCTGGGCAAACTTAGGATTTCTTGTGGCACTACCCCGCACCTCAGGGGCTGTGGTACGTGAGGGGCTGAGAAAACTGTCCCACATCTTAAAGACTGTTCCCCTACCTCTGGCGGATTGGACTTGTGCCTCTCTCGGCTGTACGCCTCGGTTGTCCACTGATTCCTGACCTATGCCGCTAGCGTTTTGTGAGGGGAATGCTTTGCCTACTTCCGTGAGTATGGCCTTCCGAAACTGCTGCATTTTGGTTGACCTCTCATCCACGGGAATAAGAGACAAAAAGTTCTCCTTGTAGCGTGGGTCTAACAGTGTTACCAACCAGTAATGATTGTCGGCCAAGATGTTCTTAACGCGAGGGTCACGAGACAGGCAGCTTACCATAAAGTCAGCCATGTGCGCCAGACTCTTAACAGCCAGGACTTCAGTAGCCTGACCAACAAGATGACTGAACATGCTGTCCTCCTCCTCCTCCTCCTCCTCCTCCTCCTCATCTACCCTGTCCTCTGGCCAGCCACGCTGAATCGAGGATATGACTGGTGTGCATGTCATATCCTCAATTTGGCCGGAGAGTTGCTCCATGTCTTCATCCTCCTCCTCGTCATAGTCCTCCACTGCACGTTGTGATGAGACGAGGCTGGGCTGTGTGTTATCACCCACACCCACTACTGTTTCTTGCTGCAACTCATCGCGCTCCGCCTGCAATGCATCATGTTTGTTTTTCAAAAGGGACCGTTTTAGAAGGCAGAGTAGCGGTATGGTGACGCTAATAATGGCGTCATCACCACTCACCATCTTGGTGGAGTCCTCAAAGTTTTGGAGGATGGTACATAGGTCTGACATCCATCTCCACTCCTCAGGTGTTATGTGTGGAGTTTGACCCATTTCCCGACGGCTTAGGTGATGCAGGTACTCAACAACTGCCCTCTTCTGCTCACATATCCTGACCAACATGTGCAGAGTTGAATTCCAACGCGTGGGGACATCACACACCAGTCTGTGAGCCGGAAGATGCAAACGGCGCTGAAAGCCGGCAAGGCCGGCTGAAGCAGTAGGTGACTTTCGAAAATGTGCAGACAGGCGGCGAACTTTTACCAGCAGATCAGACAGCTCTGGGTATGACTTTATAAACCGCTGAACCACGAGGTTGAGCACATGGGCCACGCATGGAACATGTGTCAGCTGGCCTCGCCTCAAAGCCGCCACCAGGTTCCGGCCATTGTCACAAACGACCTTTCCTGGCTTTAGGTTCAGAGGTGTGAGCCAGTGATCTGCCTGCTGTTTCAGAGCTGTCCACAGCTCTTCTGCATTGTGGGGTTTGTCACCTATGCAGATTAGCTTCAGCACAGCCTGTTGCCGCTTCGCCGAGGCAGTGCTGCAGTGCTTCCAGCTTGTGACTGGTGTGGAGGGCACAGTGGATGAGGATGCGCAGGAGGAGGAGGAGGCTGAAGAGCATGACATTCCGGAGCTGTAGAGTGTGGGTGAAACACTGACTGAGGTAGGGCCTGCAAACCTTGGTGTGGGAAGGACGTGTTCCGTCCCTCGCTCAGACTGGGTCCCAGCTTCCACAATATTAACCCAGTGTGCCGTCAACGAGATGTAGCGGCCTTGCCCACAAGCACTTGTCCACGTGTCTGTGGTTAGGTGGACTTTGGGTGAAACAGCGTTGTTCAGGGCACGTGTGATGTTTTGTGACACGTGGTTATGCAACGCGGGGACGGCACACCGGGAGAAATAGTGGCGGCTGGGGACCGAGTAACGTGGGACAGCTGCCGCCATCAGGTCACGGAATGCTTCTGTCTCCACCAGCCTAAAAGGCAACATTTCCAGCGCAAGCAGTCGCGAAATGTTAGCATTTAGAACTGTGGCATGTGGGGTGTTGGCAGTGTATTTGCGCCTGCGTTCAAAGGTTTGCTGAATGGATAACTGAACGCTGCGCTGGGACAAGGACGTGCTTGATGATGGTGTTCTTTCTGCGTAGGCAACTGCAGGTGCAGGAGTGGAGGAGGCTTGTTCGCAGGCAGCATGGACAGAGGATTGGCTCGCATGCACAACCAGCGAAGACGTAGCAGTGACATCAGCAAGCACTGCTCCTCGACTCTGTTGTACTTCCCACAAAGTCGGGTGCTTGGCTGACATGTGCCTGATCATGCTGGTGGTGGTCAGGCTGCTAGTTTTGGTACCCCTGCTGATGCTGGCACGGCAGGTGTTGCAAATGGCCTTTTTTGAATCATCTGGATCCAACTTAAAAAACTGCCAGACTCGTGAAGACCTAACATTTGTACAGGCACCTTGTGTCGTCGTGTTGTTACGGGGAACGGTTGCCTGACTTCTGCCTGGGACCACCACCCTGCTTCTTACTGCCTGTTGTGATGCTACGCCTCCCTCCCCCTGTGCACTGCTGTCCTCGCTCTGCATATCCTCCTGCCAGGTTGGGTCAGTTACTGGATCATCCACCACGTCGTCTTCCTCTTCCGCACCCTGCTCCTCCTCCTGACTTGCTGACAATTGTGTCTCATCATCGTCCACCACTTGTTGAGACACGTTGCCAACTTCGTGAGAACGTGGCTGCTCAAATATTTGGCTATCTGTACAGACGATCTCCTCATGACCCACTTCAATATGAGCTGGCGAGAGGCCAGAATGTGTGAATGGAAACGTGAACAGCTCTTCCGAGTGTCCAAGTGTGGGATCATTAATGTCCGAGGAGGACGTGTACTCAGCCTGGTGGTAGGAAGGAGGATCAGGTTCAGAAATGTGCGGTGCAGTATCACGGCTACTGACACTTGACCGTGTGGAAGACAGAGTGTTTGTGGTGGTGCCAATCTGACTGGAAGCATTATCCGCTATCCAACTAACAACCTGTTGACACTGGTCTTGGTTCAAGAGCGGTGTACTGCTGCGGTCCCCAAGAATTTGGGACAGGACGTGCGAGCGACTAGATGTGGCCCTTTGTTGTGGCGAAATTAGAGCTTGCCCACGACCTCGGCCTCTGCCTGCACCACCATCACGTCCACTTCCTTGTTCCTTGCCAATGCCCTTGCGCATTTTGCAATGCTGTGCACTGCTGACGTGTATATTCACTACTTGTGCGTTATATCAAAGTTTCTGGAAATTGCACACCAGTGCACCTGTACGCTGCCACCAACAGGCACACACGTGCGGTTTTAAAAACCAAGCACGGACGCAATAATAACCTAACACAGGTTTTAGGAGCAAAAATTAAGAACTCTGACACTATCAGCCACTGCTGACTGACGTGTATTATACACTACACTTGTGCGTTATATAATAGTTTGGTAAACGCACACCAGTGCACCTGTACGCTGCCACCAACAGGCACACACGTGCGGTTTTAAAAACCAAGCACGGACGCAATAATAACCTAACACAGGTTTTAGGAGCAAAAATTAAGAACTCTGACACTATCAGCCACTGCTGACTGACGTGTATTATACACTACACTTGTGCGTTATATAATAGTTTGGTAAACGCACACCAGTGCACCTGTACGCTGCCACCAACAGGCACACACGTGCGGTTTTAAAAACCAAGCACGGACGCAATAATAACCTAACACAGGTTTTAGGAGCAAAAATTAAGAACTCTGACACTATCAGCCACTGCTGACTGACGTGTATTATACACTACACTTGTGCGTTATATAATAGTTTGGTAAACGCACACCAGTGCACCTGTACGCTGCCACCAACAGGCACACACGTGCGGTTTTAAAAACCAAGCACGGACGCAATAATAACCTAACACAGGTTTTAGGAGCAAAAATTAAGAACTCTGACACTATCAGCCACTGCTGACTGACGTGTATTATACACTACACTTGTGCGTTATATAATAGTTTGGTAAACGCACACCAGTGCACCTGTACGCTGCCACCAACAGGCACACACGTGCGGTTTTAAAAACCAAGCACGGACGCAATAATAACCTAACACAGGTTTTAGGAGCAAAAATTAAGAACTCTGACACTATCAGCCACTGCTGACTGACGTGTATTATACACTACACTTGTGCGTTATATAATAGTTTGGTAAACGCACACCAGTGCACCTGTACGCTGCCACCAACAGGCACACACGTGCGGTTTTAAAAACCAAGCACGGACGCAATAATAACCTACTAACAGGTTTTTTTGGGGAGCGACAATTACAGTACAGACAAGTCAGACACTATCTGGACTGTTTTACACTGTGTACACCAGCCCCAGATATGAAGGCTGGTATACGGTCACCACTACCCTGCCTGCCTGCCTGCCTGTATACTGCTACAATAGTCCTGACAAGGACTCTTTTGGTCACTAGCCTGTATTCAGACCTGGCTATACCCTGCCTGTATATAGCAACAATAGTCCTGAGAAGGACTCTGCTACTGTACTCCGACCTGGCTATACCCTGCCTGCCTGTATACAACTAGAATAGTCCTGAGAAGGACTTTTGGTCACACTGTTTGCAGCCCTGCAACTGAAAAAGCTATAAAGGGCCGCAAAGCTTTCCCTGAATCAGCGACACTCTCCCTACACTCACTGTCAGAATAGCTGTGAGCAGAGCACAGCGCGCCGGCCGATATAAAGGCTCGGTGACGCTGTGCAGGCCGGCCAATCACTGCAATTCCACAACTAACAGGGCTGTGGCATTGCAGTGGTCTGCCAGCCAATCCCTGCATGAGGGCTGGCTCTCAAAAGAGCGCCAACATGCAGAAATGAAGACCACGAGTAAAGCACGAGTATCGCGAGATTACTCGGTCCCCGCCGAGCAGCCCGAGTACAGTGATACTCGTGCGAGTACCGAGTAGTGACAAGCATGCTCGCTCATCACTAATGATATTTAATAAAATAAGTAGAAATCCACTAAAAGTTTTGTTTGGTTATCTTGCAATCCCGAGATAATCGTCTCCATGCTCCAAATCCATTTTAAAGCCATTGTTAAGGCATTTCGCGCATACATGAAATGAACACATTTTTCTCCAAAACTATAACAGATGCAAGCTTGTCCTGTTTGGTGGAGATGATATTTAATAAAATAAGTAGAAATCCACTAAAAGTTTTGTTTGGTTATATTGCAATCCCGAGATAATCGTCTCCATGCTCCAAATCCATTTTAAAGCCATTTTTAAGGCATTTCGCGCATACATGAAATGAACACATTTTTCTCCAAAACTATAACAGATGCAAGCTTGTCCTGTTTGGTGGAGATGATATTTAATAAAATAAGTAGAAATCCACTAAAAGTTTTGTTTGGTTATCTTGCAATTTCGAGATAATCGTCTCCATGCTCCAAATCCATTTTAAAGCCATTTTTAAGGCATTTCGCGCATACATGAAATGAACACATTTTTCTCCAAAACTATAACAGATGCAAGCTTGTCCTGTTTGGTGGAGATGATATTTAATAAAATAAGTAGAAATCCACTAAAAGTTTTGTTTGGTTATCTTGCAATCCCGAGATAATCGTCTCCATGCTCCAAATCCATTTTAAAGCCATTTTTAAGGCATTTCGCGCATACATGAAATGAACACATTTTTCTCCAAAACTATAACAGATGCAAGCTTGTCCTGTTTGGTGGAGATGATATTTAATAAAATAAGTAGAAATCCACTAAAAGTTTTGTTTGGTTATCTTGCAATCCCGAGATAATCATCTCCATGCTCCAAATCCATTTTAAAGCCATTTTTAAGGCATTTCGCGCATACATGAAATGAACACATTTTTCTCCAAAACTATAACAGATGCAAGCTTGTCCTGTTTGGTGGAGATGATATTTAATAAAATAAGTAGAAATCCACTAAAAGTTTTGTTTGGTTATCTTGCAATCCCGAGATAATCGTCTCCATGCTCCAAATCCATTTTAAAGCCATTTTTAAGGCATTTCGCGCATACATGAAATGAACACATTTTTCTCCAAAACTATAACAGATGCAAGCTTGTCCTGTTTGGTGGAGATGATATTTAATAAAATAAGTAGAAATCCACTAAAAGTTTTGTTTGGTTATATTGCAATCCCGAGATAATCGTCTCCATGCTCCAAATCCATTTTAAAGCCATTTTTAAGGCATTTCGCGCATACATGAAATGAACACATTTTTCTCCAAAACTATAACAGATGCAAGCTTGTCCTGTTTGGTGGAGATGATATTTAATAAAATAAGTAGAAATCCACTAAAAGTTTTGTTTGGTTATCTTGCAATCCCGAGATAATCGTCTCCATGCTCCAAATCCATTTTAAAGCCATTTTTAAGGCATTTCGCGCATACATGAAATGAACACATTTTTCTCCAAAACTATAACAGATGCAAGCTTGTCCTGTTTGGTGGAGATGATATTTAATAAAATAAGTAGAAATCCACTAAAAGTTTTGTTTGGTTATCTTGCAATCCCGAGATAATCGTCTCCATGCTCCAAATCCATTTTAAAGCCATTTTTAAGGCATTTCGCGCATACATGAAATGAACACATTTTTCTCCAAAACTATAACAGATGCAAGCTTGTCCTGTTTGGTGGAGATGATATTTAATAAAATAAGTAGAAATCCACTAAAAGTTTTGTTTGGTTATCTTGCAATCCCGAGATAATCGTCTCCATGCTCCAAATCCATTTTAAAGCCATTGTTAAGGCATTTCGCGCATACATGAAATGAACACATTTTTCTCCAAAACTATAACAGATGCAAGCTTGTCCTGTTTGGTGGAGATGATATTTAATAAAATAAGTAGAAATCCACTAAAAGTTTTGTTTGGTTATATTGCAATCCCGAGATAATCGTCTCCATGCTCCAAATCCATTTTAAAGCCATTTTTAAGGCATTTCGCGCATACATGAAATGAACACATTTTTCTCCAAAACTATAACAGATGCAAGCTTGTCCTGTTTGGTGGAGATGATATTTAATAAAATAAGTAGAAATCCACTAAAAGTTTTGTTTGATTATCTTACAATCCCGAGATAATCGTCTCCATGCTCCAAATCCATTTTAAAGCCATTTTTAAGGCATTTCGCG
Source organism: Anomaloglossus baeobatrachus (assembly GCF_048569485.1). Lineage (NCBI taxonomy): Eukaryota > Metazoa > Chordata > Amphibia > Anura > Aromobatidae > Anomaloglossus > Anomaloglossus baeobatrachus. The sequence goes on along the minus strand of NW_027443914.1, from coordinate 5,171 downwards.
CATACATGAAATGAACACATTTTTCTCCAAAACTATAACAGATGCAAGCTTGTCCTGTTTGGTGGAGATGATATTTAATAAAATAAGTAGAAATCCACTAAAAGTTTTGTTTGGTTATCTTGCAATCCCGAGATAATCGTCTCCATGCTCCAAATCCATTTTAAAGCCATTTTTAAGGCATTTCGCGCATACATGAAATGAACACATTTTTCTCCAAAACTATAACAGATGCAAGCTTGTCCTGTTTGGTGGAGATGATATTTAATAAAATAAGTAGAAATCCACTAAAAGTTTTGTTTGGTTATCTTGCAATCCCGAGATAATCGTCTCCATGCTCCAAATCCATTTTAAAGCCATTTTTAAGGCATTTCGCGCATACATGAAATGAACACATTTTTCTCCAAAACTATAACAGATGCAAGCTTGTCCTGTTTGGTGGAGATGATATTTAATAAAATAAGTAGAAATCCACTAAAAGTTTTGTTTGGTTATCTTGCAATCCCGAGATAATCGTCTCCATGCTCCAAATCCATTTTAAAGCCATTTTTAAGGCATTTCGCGCATACATGAAATGAACACATTTTTCTCCAAAACTATAACAGATGCAAGCTTGTCCTGTTTGGTGGAGATGATATTTAATAAAATAAGTAGAAATCCACTAAAAGTTTTGTTTGGTTATATTGCAATCCCGAGATAATCGTCTCCATGCTCCAAATCCATTTTAAAGCCATTTTTAAGGCATTTCGCGCATACATGAAATGAACACATTTTTCTCCAAAACTATAACAGATGCAAGCTTGTCCTGTTTGGTGGAGATGATATTTAATAAAATAAGTAGAAATCCACTAAAAGTTTTGTTTGGTTATCTTGCAATCCCGAGATAATCGTCTCCATGCTCCAAATCCATTTTAAAGCCATTTTTAAGGCATTTCGCGCATACATGAAATGAACACATTTTTCTCCAAAACTATAACAGATGCAAGCTTGTCCTGTTTGGTGGAGATGATATTTAATAAAATAAGTAGAAATCCACTAAAAGTTTTGTTTGGTTATCTTGCAATCCCGAGATAATCGTCTCCATGCTCCAAATCCATTTTAAAGCCATTTTTAAGGCATTTCGCGCATACATGAAATGAACACATTTTTCTCCAAAACTATAACAGATGCAAGCTTGTCCTGTTTGGTGGAGATGATATTTAATAAAATAAGTAGAAATCCACTAAAAGTTTTGTTTGGTTATCTTGCAATCCCGAGATAATCGTCTCCATGCTCCAAATCCATTTTAAAGCCATTGTTAAGGCATTTCGCGCATACATGAAATGAACACATTTTTCTCCAAAACTATAACAGATGCAAGCTTGTCCTGTTTGGTGGAGATGATATTTAATAAAATAAGTAGAAATCCACTAAAAGTTTTGTTTGGTTATATTGCAATCCCGAGATAATCGTCTCCATGCTCCAAATCCATTTTAAAGCCATTTTTAAGGCATTTCGCGCATACATGAAATGAACACATTTTTCTCCAAAACTATAACAGATGCAAGCTTGTCCTGTTTGGTGGAGATGATATTTAATAAAATAAGTAGAAATCCACTAAAAGTTTTGTTTGGTTATCTTGCAATCCCGAGATAATCGTCTCCATGCTCCAAATCCATTTTAAAGCCATTTTTAAGGCATTTCGCGCATACATGAAATGAACACATTTTTCTCCAAAACTATAACAGATGCAAGCTTGTCCTGTTTGGTGGAGATGATATTTAATAAAATAAGTAGAAATCCACTAAAAGTTTTGTTTGGTTATCTTGCAATCCCGAGATAATCGTCTCCATGCTCCAAATCCATTTTAAAGCCATTTTTAAGGCATTTCGCGCATACATGAAATGAACACATTTTTCTCCAAAACTATAACAGATGCAAGCTTGTCCTGTTTGGTGGAGATGATATTTAATAAAATAAGTAGAAATCCACTAAAAGTTTTGTTTGGTTATCTTGCAATCCCGAGATAATCGTCTCCATGCTCCAAATCCATTTTAAAGCCATTTTTAAGGCATTTCGCGCATACATGAAATGAACACATTTTTCTCCAAAACTATAACAGATGCAAGCTTGTCCTGTTTGGTGGAGATGATATTTAATAAAATAAGTAGAAATCCACTAAAAGTTTTGTTTGGTTATCTTGCAATCCCGAGATAATCGTCTCCATGCTCCAAATCCATTTTAAAGCCATTTTTAAGGCATTTCGCGCATACATGAAATGAACACATTTTTCTCCAAAACTATAACAGATGCAAGCTTGTCCTGTTTGGTGGAGATGATATTTAATAAAATAAGTAGAAATCCACTAAAAGTTTTGTTTGGTTATCTTGCAATCCCGAGATAATCGTCTCCATGCTCCAAATCCATTTTAAAGCCATTTTTAAGGCATTTCGCGCATACATGAAATGAACACATTTTTCTCCAAAACTATAACAGATGCAAGCTTGTCCTGTTTGGTGGAGATGATATTTAATAAAATAAGTAGAAATCCACTAAAAGTTTTGTTTGGTTATCTTGCAATCCCGAGATAATCGTCTCCATGCTCCAAATCCATTTTAAAGCCATTTTTAAGGCATTTCGCGCATACATGAAATGAACACATTTTTCTCCAAAACTATAACAGATGCAAGCTTGTCCTGTTTGGTGGAGATGATATTTAATAAAATAAGTAGAAATCCACTAAAAGTTTTGTTTGGTTATCTTGCAATCCCGAGATAATCGTCTCCATGCTCCAAATCCATTTTAAAGCCATTTTTAAGGCATTTCGCGCATACATGAAATGAACACATTTTTCTCCAAAACTATAACAGATGCAAGCTTGTCCTGTTTGGTGGAGATGATATTTAATAAAATAAGTAGAAATCCACTAAAAGTTTTGTTTGGTTATCTTGCAATCCCGAGATAATCGTCTCCATGCTCCAAATCCATTTTAAAGCCATTTTTAAGGCATTTCGCGCATACATGAAATGAACACATTTTTCTCCAAAACTATAACAGATGCAAGCTTGTCCTGTTTGGTGGAGATGATATTTAATAAAATAAGTAGAAATCCACTAAAAGTTTTGTTTGGTTATCTTGCAATCCCGAGATAATCGTCTCCATGCTCCAAATCCATTTTAAAGCCATTTTTAAGGCATTTCGCGCATACATGAAATGAACACATTTTTCTCCAAAACTATAACAGATGCAAGCTTGTCCTGTTTGGTGGAGATGATATTTAATAAAATAAGTAGAAATCCACTAAAAGTTTTGTTTGGTTATCTTGCAATCCCGAGATAATCGTCTCCATGCTCCAAATCCATTTTAAAGCCATTTTTAAGGCATTTCGCGCATACATGAAATGAACACATTTTTCTCCAAAACTATAACAGATGCAAGCTTGTCCTGTTTGGTGGAGATGATATTTAATAAAATAAGTAGAAATCCACTAAAAGTTTTGTTTGGTTATATTGCAATCCCGAGATAATCGTCTCCATGCTCCAAATCCATTTTAAAGCCATTTTTAAGGCATTTCGCGCATACATGAAATGAACACATTTTTCTCCAAAACTATAACAGATGCAAGCTTGTCCTGTTTGGTGGAGATGATATTTAATAAAATAAGTAGAAATCCACTAAAAGTTTTGTTTGGTTATCTTGCAATCCCGAGATAATCGTCTCCATGCTCCAAATCCATTTTAAAGCCATTTTTAAGGCATTTCGCGCATACATGAAATGAACACATTTTTCTCCAAAACTATAACAGATGCAAGCTTGTCCTGTTTGGTGGAGATGATATTTAATAAAATAAGTAGAAATCCACTAAAAGTTTTGTTTGGTTATCTTGCAATCCCGAGATAATCGTCTCCATGCTCCAAATCCATTTTAAAGCCATTGTTAAGGCATTTCGCGCATACATGAAATGAACACATTTTTCTCCAAAACTATAACAGATGCAAGCTTGTCCTGTTTGGTGGAGATGATATTTAATAAAATAAGTAGAAATCCACTAAAAGTTTTGTTTGGTTATCTTGCAATCCCGAGATAATCGTCTCCATGCTCCAAATCCATTTTAAAGCCATTTTTAAGGCATTTCGCGCATACATGAAATGAACACATTTTTCTCCAAAACTATAACAGATGCAAGCTTGTCCTGTTTGGTGGAGATGATATTTAATAAAATAAGTAGAAATCCACTAAAAGTTTTGTTTGGTTATCTTGCAATCCCGAGATAATCGTCTCCATGCTCCAAATCCATTTTAAAGCCATTTTTAAGGCATTTCGCGCATACATGAAATGAACACATTTTTCTCCAAAACTATAACAGATGCAAGCTTGTCCTGTTTGGTGGAGATGATATTTAATAAAATAAGTAGAAATCCACTAAAAGTTTTGTTTGGTTATCTTGCAATCCCGAGATAATCGTCTCCATGCTCCAAATCCATTTTAAAGCCATTTTTAAGGCATTTCGCGCATACATGAAATGAACACATTTTTCTCCAAAACTATAACAGATGCAAGCTTGTCCTGTTTGGTGGAGATGATATTTAATAAAATAAGTAGAAATCCACTAAAAGTTTTGTTTGGTTATCTTGCAATCCCGAGATAATCGTCTCCATGCTCCAAATCCATTTTAAAGCCATTTTTAAGGCATTTCGCGCATACATGAAATGAACACATTTTTCTCCAAAACTATAACAGATGCAAGCTTGTCCTGTTTGGTGGAGATGATATTTAATAAAATAAGTAGAAATCCACTAAAAGTTTTGTTTGGTTATCTTGCAATCCCGAGATAATCGTCTCCATGCTCCAAATCCATTTTAAAGCCATTTTTAAGGCATTTCGCGCATACATGAAATGAACACATTTTTCTCCAAAACTATAACAGATGCAAGCTTGTCCTGTTTGGTGGAGATGATATTTAATAAAATAAGTAGAAATCCACTAAAAGTTTTGTTTGGTTATATTGCAATCCCGAGATAATCGTCTCCATGCTCCAAATCCATTTTAAAGCCATTGTTAAGGCATTTCGCGCATACATGAAATGAACACATTTTTCTCCAAAACTATAACAGATGCAAGCTTGTCCTGTTTGGTGGAGATGATATTTAATAAAATAAGTAGAAATCCACTAAAAGTTTTGTTTGGTTATATTG